>NW_027470964.1:0-30705 GCF_051020765.1 Lasioglossum baleicum
AAAAAGGAGCGGAGATAGGAGAAAGAGGAGAGAGGAGAGAGGAGAAGAAAAAGAGGCTGGCGTACGGAAGAGAGGAACGCGAAGATGGGCGCGATCCGGTTCGAGTAGCGCGCACCGCTGGCCAGGAGAAGCTGGTCCTGTTGGTTTAATGTAATCGAGCCGGGCGTCCTTTATCATCGCGAGAAAAAATGTCCATTTAAT
Source organism: Lasioglossum baleicum (assembly GCF_051020765.1). Lineage (NCBI taxonomy): Eukaryota > Metazoa > Arthropoda > Insecta > Hymenoptera > Halictidae > Lasioglossum > Lasioglossum baleicum. The sequence continues at coordinate 202 of NW_027470964.1, forward strand.
CACGGCGTTTCCCGACGTGGGGTCCATGCGCACCCCTCCGGCGCGCCGCCTCGAGAATCATTTCGATATTAATGGCGGACGGTTTGACCACGTAATATGAGGAATCGTTGGCGCGCGCGTATAATATCACTCGGCCGTGCCAACTCGCTCGAGGAACACGCATCTTACACGGTCCAGCATGACAAATTAATCGTCTACTTCGCCAGCGTCTCCCGAACCATCCACTCGATCCCATAGTGCCCATGGTAGGGATGAAATTTACCGAATTGCTTCGAAGAATATCGTCTCGCGTCGATGACATCGAATGGTACCCTCGGTTGTCAATTTTGTCAATTTTCTCGGAGAATAGAGAGGTCGTAAGGTAAATCGATTGGATTAGGAGTTCATTGAATATCTGTAGGATTATGGACGCACTATTTACGATTACAATCAGTGTCACGATCAGGTAGTGACACGTCGACTCCTCGTATGCATCCATTCACATCCGCTCCCATAAAAAATCGAAATAATTGCCCGTGACAATCTGACAGAGGTTTAGAAGACAGGATCCTCACCCTAGTCTCGGATAGACAGAGTCACAACCCTTGCCAATGTTGTTCCCACTTTCATCGAGGTTAGGTGATAGGATTTTACACAGTTGGGTAGATAAGATTTTTCACACGGAATATAAGCAGTGCAAACGAAGCGCTATATTATTCGCATAATCGCTTCTCGCTATAAATTCGAAGATCAAGTCTCAATAAGTAAGTCGCCCTAAGCAACAAAGATCGGAATTCCAATTTCCATAGATAGTCAGTACCAACTTTACGATTGCAACTTACAGGCGTCGCACCGAATACACGCATAACTAAACTGGCTTTTCCCGACTACCGACTCGGTGATGCTTAAAATTTCGCGAAATTTGCGACGCAACGGGTCACGGTTCGCTATCCGCGGTAGAAAATCCGATGGTATTTTTGCCCGGTAATCTCGCGGACCAATCATCGGCAATCACAGTGCCAAATAGAAGATGACGGTGGAGCGGTGCTGGAGTCGGAGTTATTGCGAGTGCCCGTTACAAAGTCGGCAATTATCGAGGAGGAGTGGCCTCGGCCGACCTCTTTGAAAAGGCGCGTTGCTCGATGTCCTCTCCGGCGTCACGATGGATGCACCCGTGGTATGCCGTTGGATGTCACGGGGACTGGGCTGCGGCAGGTCTCGCGGAAGGTTAATTTCACCGCGATAAGATCGTACCAGCGGATTACGCGGCGGAACACGTTTGAACACCTGTAACGAACGTGATTTTCTTACCAACCTTTCGTCCGAGGCTGGCCGTACGGTTTTTCCTCGAGCTGTTCGAGTTACTCGACACGCCTGCTCCCCGCGATACCAGCAGACGAGCACCAGGACCTCTCGCCGATTCTTTCTCGACACGCCGCGCCGATTTCAGGTTCCGCCATTCGGGTTAACGACTCCGCCGTAGTCCAGCGGTCTGCGCGCTTATCGATTACATCTTGATTAGCAAAACCAATCGACCGTGCCAGACTCTGCTCCGCGAGCATTGCAAATCCCCGGCGATCCAACTGCCAACCATTTAGATCAGGAATTCACGCCGACGGAACCGTGCTACGGTGTTCGAAAAATTACGGAAACCTAAAGAGATACCACGCTGTATCTCTATATATAGCAGTGGGTAATTTTTGTTTGGAAAGAGAATTATTTATCGTGAGTTGCTTCCATATGGTTAGACGCTGAATTCGGATCTCTGCTGTTGACAACTGGACCGTTTGAAGCTAGAGATTGACCGGAAACGGTCAGAATTAAACGAAAAGAGAAGTGTCGTGTTTCATCGGAACAACGCCAGGTTATACACGCCTATACAGATTCACCAGAAACTTCGGGAGATTGGTTGGGAAATTTTGATACATTCACCATATAGTCCGGACCTGGTACCAAGCGATTACCATGTTTATCTCGCATTGTAAAGCTTCCGTAGTGATATCGCGGTGGTATTTGGTCGCGTTTATAAATTACCATTCGACGCTTGATTTTCGAATACTATAACACGCTAGTTTGGGCCCTAGGAGCGAGCTTCAGTTGTCATTCGACAAAGATCGCTGTTAATAGATGTGTCAAACTTAAAATTACCCAACGATCCGCGGAATTTAGAAGTAAAACAATTTGTACACGATTTACGTGAATATCGTCAACTGCATGGTCTATCATTTTTCGGTAACGAAAAATTCGTCCAGTGTAAAGGGTTAAAGGTTTAATTCTCGGCTTTTAGGACAGAGAAACGATGGAATTTGGGGATCGGCGAAAGATGGAAGTGGCGTGATCGGGAGATACGCGGAAAAGGTGGGCCGTTGGTGGAAAATCCGACCACCCGCGGCGGATTCGAGTAGGCGTTGCACCGGTGCTCGGCCGACCGCGGATAAAATAGTGTGGGAGAGCCGGTGCTCTCCGAGAGCCGAGGCTCCGTTCGAAAGAAACACTTTCTCCGGTGGCCGGCCAATCCTGAGGACACCGTTCGACCCAGTTCATCGGTTACGTCTACCGCTCTTGTTCCGCTGCTTTTCATCCTCCGTACCCCGCAGGATCTTGCCTTCCCGATTCAAACTATTTACCTATCATATCGACCACTTTTTCCCGACGATAATCGCCGTTCATCTCGCACTGCGGAATTTCACTCCGAGACACTTGTTGCGCGCTGTTACCGCCTCGCACACGAGAACTCGGTTGGTTATTCGTTTAACCCTTTGCACTCGGTGATTTTTTCCGAAAACAGTCATTCCGAGACTTTTTTCCATAAAAAGAAGAAGAAGAAAGAAGAAATCGTTTATTACAATTTCGTTCTATCAATATTACACGCTTCTGCCGCTCTATAACGACAGACTGAATTCGATGCTCAATCTTCGCGAAATAAGAAATACAATTTTGATAGAAAATTTCGAGAAACTGACAGCACCGAATGCCAAAGAATTCTAAATTTTGAACACCATATACATCACAGCAATATAGCTCTCCTTACTGAATTTTTTCTATAAAATACTATACCGAGAAGTCATACCGTAAATGTTTTAAATTCACAACTCGATATCGCGTAACATCGAAAAAATTCTGCCAATCTCCTGTTGCAATTGTTGCCTTATATGACTGTATTATACCTTCAAAAAGCCCTACATTATAAAAATATAAAATATCGTAATTAAATTTAAATAATTAAAGAAGATGCGTAACTATTTATATGCATCCATTATCAGGTGCATTGTCCATTTCTTACTACCATAGGATAGCAAGAATTGGACATGCTTGCAGAAAACCATGCATAGTTATTCCTATGCATGGTTTTCATGTGTTGGAAAACATTTGCACTGCACCACACTTCACTATCACACTTTTGGGAGGGGGGAGGGTGCACCGGGTCAACGCTAGGGGCGGGTGGGGTAGGGGTCGGGGCAGGGCAGGGTCGGGGCACTAGCGGGGCACAGCTAGTGGTAAGGGGTCGGAGAAACCGCAGGGACTACGCACCTGAAAAATCTAAAAAGCTGGAAAAAGGCATACATAAGGACATTCTTCAATTTTAAGAAGATTCCTGTACCAAAAGCATCAGGGTAATGCGCTAGCAGCATTCCGGGAAACGTGTGCGGAGATGGGATATTTGTAACCGCGGCGATCAATATCACTTGCGAGAAAGAATAATCGATCAGCATCCACCTAACGGTCCGCGGAGGGCTTATTGTCATTGCATATATGCGCGCGTACTTCGCGAAGTAAGGCGGCCTACGGTAAGGGGCTAGAAGACATTCCGCAAGACACCATAAGATACAAGCAACGTTCTTGCTAGATTGAAACAGCAATATCGACTGGAGATTGCTCACAAGTGTTTATACGATGTATTAAACAATGTATTAAACGATATATTAAACGATACAATTAACAAATTATGTTATTAAGACGATTAAGAAATTATATATAATGAAGGAATATTCGTCGAAAAATTGTCAATATTCGAAATGCTGTAACTTCGTAAAGAAACATCGTACGACTATGAACTTTGGCTCGTTTTAAAGCTCGAAGCCTGTACTTTAACAAGCGTGTACAGTAGATTCTCGGAAATTTCGGAATTTTAAGGAGAAAGATCGGAAAGGAATCGCGTTAATGGTCTTACATTTGCAAAGTTTCATTGCGTATAATACCCTGCTTCAATGAATATCACTCAACTTATTAGTAATAAAATTGGAAATTTTAAAAAATAAACTCATCTTTTTGGGACTTATCCCGTGATTGACAAGTATACTCGTTGTCGTTTGATTTTCGGGTACATATAGGTGAGAAGGGTCTGAAAAGGGGGCGCCGTTTCATAACGTTCAAGAAAATTTAATATAAATAAAACGAAACGATTATCAATCGTTAGAATCGTTGGTAGAGGACCTCCTCACGATAAACAAGTGCTTCATTCTCTTTATTTCATCGTTAAAAGAGTCAGCGAAAATACAAAGCTACGAGAAAAAAGCCACAGCTTCGAATTGCACCAGTCAATTCCCACCTGGAATACACGATTGTAAATTAATCAACGTCGTTCTTCAGTGTCTGATTAAATGATAACCAAGGCACGAGCGCGAAGGGTTGATCGCGAAGCAGCGTAAATTTTTCTCAAAGATTCCCGGGAGCTTTTCCCCGATAAACGCGTTCCCCGTTGTAAAGTACGATTATTATAATCGTGTGAGTCGGAACGAGGTGAAATTAAATCGGGAATGCCTGGGAAAGTGGAGCATTAAACGAACGGGAATAAAATGTAGAAGGTAATCTCGACGGGAAAGGGTTAATTAAATGGAGAGCCAAGGGATAAGAGTTCAACTGGCTGAGCAAGGCCCCGATATTCCTATTCGATGTTCCTTTTGTCCGCACGGATCGCTGCTCCGGGCAGCGGAGCTGAAAGTGCCAACGATTAATAACCCGATACGCACGCAGCGAGGATCTCTCGTGCCCGCCATTAGTCGCAGCCGTGCTCTTATCTCGCCACGGTCTCTCCACGGCTACGGTCACGATTTCGGAGACACTGCTGCGCAACCGACCGTGTAATTTACTGCGAATCAGCGTCAATTTAGCGATACTCCGCTGGATCATCGCCAGCTTCTCTTATCTCCTCTCTGTTCCGACCAGGTAGTCCGGTTAAACGCACGAGAAAAGCGAGTAGCCGAGTTTTTAAGGTTAACTCCGCGGTGCAAATTAGAGCTGATGCATTTTGAGTTACACCAACGGGCTGTATTCTTCGATCCACCTCGTCGCATGCACGATGTTTACTCGATGTTTTATCGCGTTATATCATCCGACAGATCGCGAGAATTTTATCTTTTATTCGTGTCCAGATTTTTAGCAAGGGAGACCAAAATTCGCGTGGGAAATAATCTTGATAGAGATCGCGAGTTGTTAAACAAATTGTAGACGTTCTTGTGGGTATAGGAATTCAAAATTGAGGACTGTAACGCGTGAGCAATCGGAAACAAAGATAGAGTATGGAAAGAAAAATGTATTACAAAATTAGCTATTCGTATATTTTACAAAAAATTGTACAAAACGTTAGAAAACAAAACGTGTAAAATACTGAAATGGAATTACGATTATAAGAAGTGCCAAACGAGTCCACTTCGATCTCCTTTGGCAGATCCAGCGTCAATAATCCCTGTCAACTGCAACGCTTTACCTCGAATGGGCGCGAAATTCGAATAAAAATTCGCGAGTTTCGAGACACCGTTCAGATTCTTATATATCAGGTATCGATTGCCGCGAAAAGAGAAATACCTTTCGCGGTAAGGAACAGTTTACCAGTGTCTGAATAGTAGAAACAGGAAAATCGTGTTAGACCCGTCGATGCGTTCCTAAGTCTGCTTATACCGGCGACATGTAAACAGGGATTAAAGCGCGCCCGCGGCGCCACCTGTGGACGGGATCGTCCACTTCTGGCCGGCGTCGCGACGTTTCATGCGTACACGACATTGTGAGGAACACATGTAACGCTACCGTAATATTACCTTAAAGATTACGCGCGGGCACAGAGAACAGGGGACTTTTATCGGACCCCCGAGACAGAAATCTCGATCGTCAGCGGTCGTAAACATCAAAGCACCGACGATAACAGCTAAGGGGACATGCTCGAAATCGCGGCGGTGTCCCGTACGGAAATTCTGTTTCGCGGAATGCGGACTCGTTGCCCGGCGTTGTAAAATTAAGCATCGCGTTTCGACGAGCAATCGAGCTGCGGGCTACCAGCTTCTCCCGATCATTCGTTCGCGAGGGAATGCGAGCCGATTGCCTGGAACGCTATGAATATCCCGGTACGAGTATTTACCGACCCTTTTTTCCCCCCACTTTTTTCCTCTACCTAACCTGTTAACTGGGAAAGACGAGTTAACTCGTCATACGAATCGCTGATGTTTTCGGCTTCGTTGTTTATTCGCAAAGGGGCCCTGGAACGACCGAAATTTATTCAGTCGCTTAACTTCTTCATTAACCAACTCGTTGTTAAATTAACGGTCTCAGAAGTTACAGTTCTTTAAATTAATATTCGTATCTTATCTTATCGGAAAAATTCGTAATTTTACACTTAGAAAAAGAAAAAGAAAGTTATAATATGAACGAGAATATTCGGATCTTATCTTATCGAAAAAATTCGTAATTCTAGACTTTCAAAGAAAAATAAGTTGAATGAAAATATTCGTCTCTGATCTTATTGGAAAAATTCGTAATTTTATACTTTGAAAGAAGAATAAGTTGAACGAGAATTTTTTAATAGTATTTGTTATTTATAATATACTTGATACGCAACAATTTTTATTCTCTGTTAGGAAGATGTTGAAAATTGACGATCAGCGATGATTATAATTAGTAACGTAATCACCGAATGGATTACGACACCGATCGAACAGTTGGTCTTAAATGATGATCAGGTTTTGATACCTCGAACGCGGGGTTAGGACAGTAAAGTATTGCACGCTATGGCAGTGTCTGGGAAAGGATCATTTTCGTTACGTAACCGCAGTGAGTAGGTCTAGCTTTTGCACTTCGTCTACGTCGTGTCGGGCCAGTGTTAGATTATAAACGCCTGCTTTTCCTGACAGCTCTATAGTGATTTGTACGGAGTCCGATGTCACAACGCGAAACCACAGGGACGTTGACAGCGGGAAATTACCAACAAGACGTAAATTATCTTTCGAGGATGTTTTCAGACATAATTGGGTAAATTAAAATTGGATCACGTATTCTCGGAAATAATATTCTCTTACCTTCGCGTTGTCGCATCAACGCTTGAAATCTCGTCGCTTGCTGAATAAATTAAAAAAGATTTTTTTTTATTTTAGACATGTTTTGTACTATTATGTAGATATCCGTGAAAATACGATCAAATTGCACCGATTGTATGTAAATTCGAGTGCGACCTTCTTAACAAGGTTGAAAACAATTTATTTCTAGGAATAACGAGGTTAATATATAGCATCCGGTGAACGGGATACGTCTTGGAATAATTTTGACGGGACACAAAGGCCAAAAGGACACACGATTCACAGAAACAGAATCTCGAAATGAAATTAAAATGAAAATAATTTAAAAATATCGTTATATCTGTTTTTCAAGGGGTACCAGTGTAATAATAATTTCGAAACAAAATTAAAGTGAAAATAATTTAAATATATCATTAAATCTGTTTTTCAAAGGGTACAGATAGAAACACATAGTATCATAGCATCATAGGGTACACATAGAACAGTAATCTCGAAATACAACTGTCTTTGAAATCGAAACGCAAGATCAGCGAATACGCGATCTTAACGACCGTTACGAAACCGTAATGTTTTGAAACGCAGGCGAACGTGTCGCCATCTTGATGGATGCGTCGTCGTCGGCGTTGTCGTCGACGTGATTACTCGCGGGCCCGCTCGATCGCCGTCCCAGGCCGCTATTAATAAGTTACTAATGGAATCCCGACTTACGTGGGCGAACCGATAAATTACCTCGGCAAAAGCGTACGGACAAGTTGCACTGTATTATACCGCGACAGGCCGTTGCAACGTTAGACGCAATTAACGCGCGTGTCCAGTGACAATTTCCAGCCGGCAACGGTCTTATGCCAATGAGTCATCGATTTCAATTTCCGCGAGAAAGCGTTCTCGCATATTTTACGCGTGCTTGAAAACCGCCGAGTGCTTTACCGAGCACCTAGCCGGACTTTAGTGTTACTTAGTTTGACTTGCGAGCTGCGAGCCAGAGAGTAAAATATCCTTGCCTAACCCAATCACGAGCGAACGCTGTTTATAACCCATTGTCGGAAAAGAAGTGTTTCCAGATACACGTTTATGTCCTCTCCTCGTGTTATTATAGCGAATTGTGTAATTATTACGGCGATCAAAGTTGTAAATACCCCTGTCATGTGTTATCGAAATATCATTCTCTTAGCCTGGGAACTTTTTGTTACACCTCCAGTCACTAGACGTGACTAGTTACTAACATGGGGTTTATGTCAATTTCTCGGACAGGTTGCTGCGATTGCAAGATATTTACAAATTTAATTAACTCGTATTAAGTTTGTTAATATACTAATTGTTTTCAAATTAAACTCATAATTTGTTTCTTAACACTTTTATTACGGTGGACTCGTTGTGGAACGAAACACCGTGTCAAAGATGGAAAATATTACGCGAACGACGTTTTTAGCATTTAGGACCAAGTTTAATACACGGTAATATTTAATACACAGCATCGAATACCGGTATAAATAAACAAAGATAAAGGAATTTTATAGTTGGTATCTGTTACGGTAGCAGTTTATCGGATAAAATATTTTTAAACAGCAGCGATAACTTCCGAGGAATATTCCGAATAATTGTCTACCGGTGTTCAAAGATGTTGGCAGTATCGGTGGTTTAGGGCCGGATTAAAAGGATCGTACGAGGGAAGGGGTAACTAAACATTCGCAACAGACAGATCCAATTACAGTGGAGCCACGCCGTGAAATCAAGCACCGGTTGTAATTGTCATAATAAGGACGATATTGTTGCCGCGTGTCAATTACGCCGGAACACGCGTAACCTCAGGTGTAATCGGTCGCTGTCATGCAACGTCGATGGCTCACGTAACGCGTTAGCCGTCTTCATTTGATATTTCGCGATTCCCGGTTTTACACGCGGCCGTTTCAAACCAGTTACGTTCACGCGGAAAGAATCTGTGTATCTATTGTCGGTAATGGACGACTCGTTCGGTTGCGTAACAGTTGTCTGGCAAACACACGGTTTGGACAGGTATTTAGTGAGCTGGAGAACTTTGCTGCATGATTGTCCGATGATGATGATCGGTTGATGAATACGTACACGATATAATTTCGTAATTTTAGACCTAGCTTTCCTATCATCGAACAGCTAAATAGAATGAAACTATCAGAATTTTTTAGATTAGGTAAATTTCATAACTTCATTTTCTTTAAAGCGAAAAAATTTACGGAAGTAAGAAATAATTAAATTAATATCGAGATTACAGGTTTATAATGTTACAATAACTACGATATATATACACTTAATTCTCTTTTCGATTCTTTTATTACACATGGAAGGCGTATCTAGCTTTGAGTGTTTCTCTAGAGAACGATAGAGTTAATAGTCAATAAATTCCCAGAATCAAGAGTTTATAAATTCTCACAAAATTATAAAAATAAACCTACGTCTTTGATAATCTCAGCGTTAAACGTATTCGCTAAGAGGAATACGAGAAGCTCGTTAGATGAAAAATTTATCAGTCGCAGATGGACAAGGTTCAGGGTCTTAATCCTGAGCCGAGGAATTCGCGGAATGTTATTATCAGTGTGCAACTTATTAACGTCGTCTTCGATCGACTCGGTTGGGGCTTGTAAATCGATGAGACACGTCGGCTACCATACTCCTTAATGTTTGTTCCGTGTATAACTGGAAAGATTACCGTGTATCTACGGTTTATTAAGATAGCGATGCAACGCGCGTGTAGGGGCGCGCGCGATGTCAGCTTAGACGCCGCGTCTCAGGATCCATGGAAATTCTGCGATCCGCGCGTGCGCAATCATAGACCCCAGGGAGCCGCGAGATGCGCGGTGTAAACGCGCAATTTTCCCAGCCAATCGCCGGCCCTTTGGCTTCATCGCGCGTGATCTACCGTTCAAACACCAGAGCTATTCCGAATTTACTTCCTTTCGCGTTTTATCACGTTCTAGCGACAATTTTCTTCCGAATTCTTCTTATTCCGATTTCCCAAAATTCAAAATGTAAGAAAATATCTCAAAAATATCCACTCATTGACCACTGACAATAGGATTCTTATGAATCTATGGTCAACTAAACTCTCGATCGTTCGTAAACTTCGAAAAAGGGGAAAACTCTAAAAAGTGTGAAGAGTCCTAACCCAAACCTGTTTCGTGGTAAAAAAGTATCAATTCTTTCGACTCGTATCTCTTCGTGTCATTCTAACTCCGTCCTTACAAAAATAAAAAGGAAACGTAAACTTCTTAAAAAATTTTTAAAGCGAGAACTAGAAAAAATTAATTTTCTCCTCTCTTCTCCCTTTCCAAGTGACAACACTGCTTCAGTGATCCACAAATTAGTATTAAAAAAAATAATAAAATTCGTCACACTTGTGAAAAAAGTTTCCGGTAATCATAACTGGTACAAGCGATGGCGGATCGCGTGGCGCTAGTATCGCGGCATCGTATCTCTCACATACGCGAAATTAATAGGGAATAAACGAAGATTCAGCGGCAGCGGAGTTTGTAATCACGGAATCGCGTTGGTCGGTCGACCACCCTCAAGATTTCCGCACGCAAGCCGAAGAGAGGCCACCGAGGCCTCGAGGTTGCCGCGTAAATCCGTGTCCGCCAAGTAAACCGAGATACAATTAGGATTTGCCGGTGAAAAACAAGCGACCAGGGCCTCGTTCCGCCAGCGGTAGTAGCCCGTGCTCGTCGTGGCTTTATATCTGATCGCAAGCCTCACAGACGGGGGACATTTTACGACTGAGACTTTGAATCGAGCTGGTCCTTGTTTGCAAAAATCCCGATCACGCGTGCTTCTGGGTGTTCCAGCTGGTTTCTTCGATCGATCCGAGATCGATGCCGATCCCAGTACTGGTTCCGGTGGTTTTTCACATTTCTAGTTACTCCAGGGACAACTTGCCGTTCCACCAGCCGCGATTCCAGGTTTCCACGCGTATTACGCTTAAAACCTTGTAATAGAGAGATATTATTACCCAATTTTTCGCAGATTTAAATCGACTTTATTCGATCGATAATATTTCAAATAAAACCCGAGTAGTATTAAGCAGCGTGTACATTAATGACAGCGGTAGACACAGAAGACGTAATGATCATAAGTAACTAGCAACTTTCCCCAGATATCATTGGATCTGGCGTCATTAGATTCTTTTTGTCGATCTATGACTCAGGCTTGGAGATAGTCAACCGTTGCGTTATTAACAAAAAAAAAAACAAACATAGCTTTTTACATTGACATCAGAAGATCGGTATTTTAGTTTCGTCCGAGATTGTAAATATTTTCTTATAGCGTCATTGCAAAGAAATTTTTAGACATAATAATTCGAGAAAACATTGTAAAAATTGTTAATTAAAGTATCGCGTCAATTACGCTGTGTATATCCTGTTGCGTTCTGTAGATAGGCGAAGCGATACGCTTTGACAACCATATGGCGGTGTCATGGCGCGCAGCCACATAGTTCCGGCTGATCCGGTAACAATCCTGCGTGTGACTCACGCGCAACGATGAATTCGTGGAATCGCCGCAAGCAGGACGAACGGTTGTCCCCTCGGGGAGAAGCCAAACGAAATGCCAACGGGCCATCCCACCGATCCGACAAATCCCCATCTCTCTATGCACGTGTGTCGCGAACGCCTCTACTTCGGTTTAATTAATCGCTTCGGCAAACTGCGAGATTGCGAGAATTACGAGGATTTGGACGTAGGTCAAGGTTTCAAGGTGGACTAGTATCGTAATTCGGGGTTTAAGAAAGTAACGTACGATTAAGCTTCGAGTAGTGACCGTCATTTTTGTTGTATTGACTACCTGTCAATAGAGGTGACTTGACGTTGAATTGACTTCGTATTGTCAGTGGGGAGATTTAAGTATCTACTTGGTAGTAGACGTGGAAGATTTAGGTACCTAAGGATATGTCAAATTGATGATATGTCATTACTAATAATAGGGAGTCAAAATTCGATTTCGAGTCATCACTATTGCTAGGGAATTAAACATTGAGTTGTTACTATCGATAGGGAAATTAAACATTGAGATATTACTATTGCTAGGGACTTAATTTGACTTCGAGTCATTACTATTGATTGGAAATTACTTCGGTTTTGAGTCATCGCTATTCACAGCGAGTCAATTTCTCTTCAAATCACCACTATTGACACAGAGTTAATTTGACTTCAAGTTATCATTATTGATAGGGAACTAATTCAACTTCTTGTCACCGCTATTGACAGGTAGTCAATTTCACTTCGAGTCACCACTATTGACACAAAATTAATTTGACTTCGAGTTACCATTATTGACAGGGAATCGACTTAACTTCGAGTCACCGCTATTGACACAAAGTTAATTTGACTTTGAATCACCTCCATTTACACGGAATCAATTTGAAATGAGTCACCGCTCTGACTTAACTCTTCAGGTGTTGGTCCAGGTTATCAAGGGAAGCCTCGAGGGTAAAATTGCCGGGAATGAGAAGGAGCGAGGAGATTTTTCTGATGACGAATCACGCGTGAGAAGGTAAAAACGGTTTAGCCATCGGAATAATTTAGCAGAAGATACCGGGGAGAGCGAGGCGATCGCGCGAATTCCAATGCGGCCGCTTTCGTGCTGACTGCTCGTTACTCTCTCCCCGTTAGCCGGCCCCCGTCCTCCGTCTAACCGCGCCTAAATCCTGTAAACGCCAGCGTTACACACCCGCCAGCCGATATTACGGATCGCTGCGATCCTCCGGGCGCTACCGGTTCGTTCTGCATCGTCGCGTCCCTCGGGAAAACTCCCTCCTCCATATACAACCCTCCTCCTCCCATTTTCTCCTTTTTTTTCCACCGAAATTTTCACCTAAACGGTGTCCCAAAATTCAGGCAAAGTGTAACTTTGACAGCAAACGCGGTATTTTTTTTTTTTTAATTAAAAATTGTAAATTGTAACCATTTTTTATCTTTCCTGTTTCAGCGTTTCATTTTTAATAATCCTGAATTGTCAGCTGTCGCGTTGCCTTTGTTTTTTCGTTGGCAATGCTTCAACGCACGAATGGCGCAAAATTCAAGTTTTGAAGGAACTTTGCGATTGTATATGCGTGTTTGTGGAGTGTCGAGATGCATCGATCGATGGAATAATAAATTCTACTTTTAAATAAAAAATTAAACGATTCTATTCAAAAAAAGACTGCAAGATTAGTAGCGAGACGAATAAGAAATATTTCAAAGGTATCTTGTTAAATATTGAAGTTAATTTTTAAACATAAGGGTCTTTTCTTTGTTCTTCATTTCTACAGAAAGAAATAGCGATCGTGCTTAAGAAAATATTTCAGATTATCTAGATAGCTCGTGAAGGAGTAATTTATGTAATAAAAAACTGTTCGAATATTGTACAGCTATGGTTGCTCTAGTAGATGTACCGTGTAAAATATTTATTTTGGTACATAAATCATCGCGTACTTACGTTACAATAGTAATTGCAAAAAATAAATGGAATAACTATATATAGAATCGCGTATTGTTCTGTATTAATAGCGACGACTATTATTGGATAAAGAAAAAGTTGAACAGTCGTGTTCAAATTGTTATGACGTTCTGTTTATGTTTTCTGAAACGACTGGTAATATTTTACGGTCTATTCTTTCATCCGAATATTCCTGTACAATAGAAACCATAACGGAAGATAGAAGCTCCACGTCTCGCGTCTTCGCTAAACGTTATGGCTTTCAATATTAGTTATAGTTATTTAAGCACGCGTGTAACTTCGAAACGATATAGGAAGCGATATTAAGTTAACATATGAAATGTTCCACGGACTGGTACCGCACGTTAAATTCTCTTCCACGATGACGATATTATATTTTATGCCTTTTTTAGATAAAATATTTATATACAAGTATCGGATTCGCAAAAGAACGAATTTGATTTGTAAAAGAACAAATTCGATTTGAAGAAAAGGTGAATTCGCTTTGCAGAAAGGACGAAGGACGAATTAGGTTCGTAAAAGGCTGAAAGAACAAATTCGCTTAGAAAAGGTCGAATACGATTTTCAAAAAGGCTGAATTCGATTTGCAAAAAGGTTAAAGTCCAGTCCATTTGCAAAAACGTGAATTCGATTTGCTGAAGGACGAATTTGGTTCGTAAAAGGCCGAAAAGGACGAAGTCGATTCGCAAAAGATCGAATTCGATTTCAAAGAGGTTGAATTCGATTTGCAAAAAGGCTGAAGTCCAGTCCATTTGCAAAAAGGTGAATTCGATTGACGGAAGGACGAACTCGGTTTGTAAAAGGTCGAATTAGGTTGGCAAAAGGCTGAATTCGATTTCGAAAAAACGTGAACTCGATTTCCAAAAAACCGTACGACGAAATTCAAAGGATTTTAGATGGAAAAGACTTGCACGTCATCGGATACACCTCTAACGACTCGGTATTCACGATTTCCTCGCATTTCCTCCTTCCACTCTTTTTCCTCTCCCGGCACGCCCCTTCCATTCTCGGCCCCCCTTTCCTAGCCTTCCACTCTCTCCTTTCTCTATGCACAGTCGCATCGGAGCAATGCGCTCGGCGCGACCAAGTCGCGGCGCGCGGCTCTCCGGAGCGTGTGTGCACGCGCGCGTAGGTCACCGCTCTTCTCAGCCGATGACGTGTTCACCGCGCGTTTCGCGGAATGCCACGAGCAGGCCTGATTGTAACGGAGCTAGGCCCGCGGGCCACTCTCGTCAGAGGGCGTCGGTGTGCTAGTGTGCATGGACGCGCGCGCCATCCGTCGTCGCGTGGGCGTTTGGCTCGGGCAGGTGGATGCCTGGCCCGCGGCGCTAACGCACCACCCTCCTCCTTCCTCTCCAACCCCCTTCCCCTTCCTCACCCCATGCTTTTCGGTTCCCCGGTCTACACCTGGTCCCTACGTGTCCTCCACTTTTCGCTATTCCAACCTCTCCTCCAGACACCGTGTCCTAAGCGAAGGAGAATCGAAATGTCTTTCGCTGTTTTTCAACGAATTTTATTCATTTGAGATTTCAGAGAGATAGATCTTTTTAATATACGAAGCTACGTGTAATGATTTAAAATGATGTACTTTCAGTCGACGGTGGAGGAACTGAGCCACTAGAATTTTTAGATCCTAGAGAATTTTTAGTTTTTGGTTGGGTGAAGGTGATAGGGACATTGGTCCTTAGTTTCTTAGACCTTTAGTCATGTTTAGGTCCTCTTCTTGCCTAAGAGTCAAGGAATCGAGAGTGATTCGACACTCCTGTCATCTTCTACTTTAATTCCACTTTAATTCCACTTCAATCCCACTTTAATCCCCAAACGATGCGAATTTTTGCGTTAACCCGAATATCACGAGTCTAAATCGTGATGAGAGCTTTATGCCAACCCGAATATCACCAGTCTAAGTCGTGATGAGAGCTTTATGCCAACCCGAATATCACGAGTCTAAGTCGTGACGAACTTTTGTGCCAAACTTGAATATCACGAGTCTGACTCGTGATTAGTTAGTCGCGAGTCACGGATCATTAGAAAATTTGCGGAACACGTTAGTCTCGCGAGTAAATCTCGTTTGTATCGTGTTTCAAGTTCCAACAGTGTTATTCAATCGGGCCCAGCGTTTGGGTCCGGATTCTTCCGAGTGAAATGGTACGGCAAGAGGTTAAGTAGAGAAAGAGTGAAATTCTATGATATTCGTAGGTTGATTTACGACAGAAGCACGAAACTAGCGCCACTTGTGGATAATACCGATTTGGTTAACGATAATGCCTGCAATCGATCGTTGCGTATCGATTGACAGTCGGGCTTATTTCTTGCTACCTATTCGGTTGTTCGTGCAAGGTCACTCGGCATGCATGGACTTATTTAGTAGTAGAGCATTGTGTAGGGGTTAAGGACACACAATGGTTTGGTCGGTCTAGATGTGTACATTGAATCGAGAATCGACAGAAAAGAACGAGCATGCTCTATTTATCGATCAAACTGTCAGCAACTGGAATTCGGAACCTTTAGTCGGTTTACTTGTTAATTGTTCCTTGACTATTGGTTACGTGTACCTAGAATAAATCGAACGCTATCTAACACGCATACATCACGTGCAAATCCGATAAACCCGATTCAATCGATCGAGTTTATGATCTCTCGAACAGCTCGTATCATTCGTTGATCCTTTTTTCGTATCTCTTCCTACATTTGGAAATCGGTTGTGTAACCTTAAACTACCAGGATAGATTAGGTTCACTCGTGTAAGTACATTTACGTAATCGGTGTTGTTCGGATCGAAACAAATATCAAAAGGTATAATTTCTATACAAATTATTACCATGACCCAATTCTCGACATAAACCGTATTCCTATTTAACGCGAGAACTACGATTTTTTATTGAAATAGGGTCACGATTACGAATGCTCTTTTCTTTTCATCACATCATATTAATTAATACCAACTGCACGCACTGTATTTGTACTTAAAAATCCGCTGATAAAGTCTGAAAGATCGAGCATAAAGTCAACATTGACAAGTATAACGACTGTATTAGAAACCACGGCTAGGCAAAAGAGGTAAATAAACATTCGAGTAAAACGAACGGTGTCACTGGGCTATTAACTCACCACCATCTGGGACAGGCCACTCCCACCATTTTTAATTCCACGGTTAACCAGTCGCGAAACCTCCGATAAGCCACTACGAATCAAACACACACGATCGAAACAACCATGATATCATCGAACACCCGCTAAAGAGGATTTCATCGGTAGTCTCGGAAGATTGGAAGACCGGAAAATCTCGAAACTCCGCTATTACACTCTTGACCGGAGTTAATATCGATGGACCAATCAGTCCAGTTTGGATCGCGTCAGAGTCAGTCTCGGAAGATTGGAAAATCTTGAAAGTCCGCTATTACATCTTTGGCCAGGACTAATAACGATGTACCAATCAGTCCCGGTTGGATCGCATCAGAAATAGTCTCGGAGGATCAGAAGATCGGAAAATCTCGAAACTCCGCTATTACACTCTTGACCGGAGTTAATAACGACGGACCAATCCGTCCCGGTTGGTTCGCGACAGAAATAGTCTCCGAAGATCAGAAGATCGGAAAATCTCGAAACTCCGCTATTACACTCTTGACCGGAGTTAATATCGATGGACCAATCAGTCCGGTTTGGATCGCGACAGAGAGAGTCTCGGAAGATCGGAAAATCTCGAAAGTCCGCTATTACACCCTTACCGATACTTGGATTCATCATCGATGGACCAATCAGCTCCGGTTGGATCGCGACAGAGACACAGAGCGGACACGAGAGCGGTCGTAGGAGGTTTTCTTTGACCGCTGGAATAAACGGATAATCCCGCGAGCATTGGCTTTGTTTGCGTTCATCGTGGTCAGGAGCTTGGGAGCATGTGCGGTGATTGCCGTAACCATCGGGCACGCCTGCCTGACTGGCTGACTGCCTCGCCAGACTTGGCCACTCTCCTCTCTCTCTCTCTCTCTTTCTCTCTTCTCTCTCGCTGCCCCCGCTATCTCGCTGCACGCCAGTGCACCGAATGCACTTTGCAGCGCGCTGCACCGCCAACTCGGCCGCTGCCAATGTATCACCTATCTACCTGCGCGACCGTACGCAACTGGCCCCCTCTCTCTGGGCCCTTTTTCTTCCTCTTCGTCGTCTTCTTCTTCTTCTTCTTCTTCTTCTTCTTCTGCCGCTTCTTCCTCACGGTGAACCGCTCTCGTGCACCTCCGCCGCCTCTCCTTTTGCTCTCGTTCCTCGCTCCGATTCATTCGCTTTGCCTCTCTTTCCGATTCTCTCCGCGGATATATCGCATTCTTCTGTTTGCCTCCGAGCTGCTTCCTCCTTCCTCTTTATCCTCCTCTCGCAGTTTCACCCGAGATCTTTACTTTCGCCTGTATCCCGGCCGCGTTTATCTAGCTGCCCCGATACGCGGATACTCCGCGGAACAGATCCGGAAATTTTATTTAATATCGAGAAAGAACCGCGTTACAGCGAGTGGCTAATGGAGATATACTGTAAAGATATAGTCAGGGGGCACGAGCATTCCGCGAGTCGAAGAAAAATTCTTACGATTCCTATTATCGTCCTTTCGATGTTTGAAATTTCATTCGAGATGCGTCCGATATCGTATACTCGCGTACGAAGTTTATCGAAATTAATCTTCCTTGGGATGCGAGGAAATTAAGGAGAGGCGTGTTGGAATTATTCTGGAAGTATTCTTCCCTTTATTTTCATTTTTTAGATTAGTCTTGTGCTCGTATAGCTTTAATCTGTTTTTATTTTTCTGGAAATATTAGGCTTCATCCTCTTACGACTATGTATTCGTCCTGGGTTTCTATGTTTATTTTGGGTTGTAATCTCAGGAGGTCCGTAACCTTTGAAATCATTCGAGTTTATCTTATCTTTCTTCATCATCCACGTATCTTTATCGCCCTGTTCCCAAACCAATCCTTTTTTTCAAATTTCCTAATCCTTTATCCTCTTCCGACCATGTATTCGTCCCCATTTTCTATTTTCATTTTAGATTATAATCTCAATTCCAAATTATTCGACTTTATTTTATTTTTCTTCATCACCCAGGTATCTTTCTCACCCCGTCACTACCAACCCTTTCCTTTTTTCAAATTTCCTAGATCTGCGTCTTTTCCTCAGCATCTTCCCTAATTTTTCTTTCTCTTTCTCGCTGGACTTGGCTGGCTCCGCTCTCACCAGGATCTCCTCTCTCTTATCCGGTATCTTCCGCGCTCCCTCTCTCTCTCTCTTTCCCTCCTCGCGATCGTGCTCGCCTGCCTCTCTCTCTCTCTCTCTAACTCTGTGCTCCTCTCGTCGCGGAGCAACTCCGGATCCGACCACGTTCTTCCAACGCTTATCTGCGAGCACGGCGAAGTGACTCACTCGGTGAGTGGTACGAGCACTTGTCGCGAGCAGCCGCGACGCGGATGCCGATTCCCCAGGTCCGATTCCGCGCTGGAAAGGTTCTCGGCCGCATGTCGCCCGTGCAACGGGTTGCGTAAGCCGATTTTACGACCGAGCCGTGCAGTACGTGCACGCAGGTGGACATGCTAAACCGCGCATGCGCACACGCGCGACCCTCGCGCCGTGAGAACTTTTCGTACTAGGCTCGGCCGATTTTCGTCGCGCCGGATCTCTATCTAGCTAATCCTCCACCGGTTCATCATCGCAGATGGCAGCGAAAATATCAACAAATTATTCAAACCTTCTGAAAGCATCGAAATTCTCTCCTATTATTTATGTAAAAAAATTAGCTCACCGTGATATTACTCCAAAATATTAATAGAGTATTCAAAGTTTCCGGGTCCACACAGATCATTTTATCGATCGGTAACGCCGATTGGCTGGATCAGTTTTCAAATAATATATTACGTCGTTCGGGTCAACAGTGCCGTGGAAATATGGCAATGACTTCCTTCACTGACCGATAGAATTGTAACTATTAGGTCGTTCAGAAAGTAATTTCGTTTTTTCCCAACAGAGGACCTAATTGTAATTTTTCAGAGCCAGCTTCACACTTCAGCCGTATTAAAAAGATGAAAAAAAGAAATGAAATGACTTTCCGGACAACCCATAATTTATTTGGCGGATAGCTAGGCTAGGTTCTTTTATCGGTGAGTTAAATTCGTTTTATGGGTATTTTATTTACGCACAGGATTGGATAGTCGACGTTTTCTTTAACCATAGGTAAGAAACAGGATGTTCAGTGTGTATAGAGTTTTTCTTACGTGTAGTTGTTTGTTTGCTGTGCAATTGGGTTAGTAACACTTTCTCTAGTGATAAGTGGAGATATGTTATGGGTGCAATGATTAGGTTTGTTTCTTTGGTGTAGCAGGTTGTTGGTATGACGTAGCGATTTCTGCTCGATTCGATGTTTTTGTATATGGTTTGAGTTAGGTTAAGTAGGTTAGGTTAAGATTCTAAAGATTTTAATTAATGTATAAAATTAACAATTATCCAATGATGCACCTAATGTCGAGGTAAAATAATTTTACGTTTTAATTTATATCTTAATATCATAATTTGAAAATATCGACGGCTTTATGGAAGAAGGTCTTCGAGTTTCCATTCTTCTTCTTCATTATATTATTAACTCGATAATTCAGATTCTAATCAGATTCCAAAGATTTTAATTAAAACCTAAATTAAATATTAAATATTACCCAACGATGCATCGGATGTCGAAGTAAAATAATTTTACATCTTAATTTATATTTCTATATTACAATTTGAAAATATCAAAGGCTTTAAGGCAGATGGTCTCCGAGTCACTATTCTTCTGTAACTAAAAGATCGCCGAGTTCAAAGGGTTAACATCGCGAGGACCAATAATTAACGAGATTGGAATATTTTTGTGTTTCACGTTCCAGGGAACATATAGGATTCGAGAATCTTATCTAAATGGTATATACGACAAAGTGTTGGTTTAACAGTGGAAAAGTTGGATCGAGGTTATAAGTTACGGGGGTCCTTTTCTGAAAATCGTAATGTTCGGGTGGTTACGGCCTGTAAGAAGTTACATTGCGACCTGGATGAAATATAACTTACCGTGTACGTGTTACACGAGTTGAAGTGTTCTGTGCGGAAAATTTATTGGATTTGGAGAATATAGAAAGTGGTAATCGGAATAGTTGCATGCTGAATAGCACGTTTGCGTATGCTACACGGAGAAACTTTATACCGCGCTGTATAAGTGACAAGTCAGAAATACTTGATTTATGCTGGATCCGGTGTGAAGGCGGATATTTCCAGTTAAATATATACGGCGAATACTTGCACCGAGTCGCCGCGGAATTTTTACCTTCGAAATAAGATACTCGAGATAAGTACCATCCGTACGACAAACGACAAAAGGCATAGAATTCTTTCCCTGTTGTGCTCTAACGATACATCTTCGAAACGTTTCGAAACGGATAGGAAAATAAAAAAAAAACGCGACACTGGACAGGATTACGAATCTTTTGAAATCGTTTATACTTTTATTTCGCGAAATCTCGGAAAAATCGAGGTTGTGTCGCGGATTATATCTCAGAAGGAGATATTATAAGGATATTGTATATTAGATATTATAAAGATATCTACTCGCTAGTTTTTGAGATATTTGTGATTAAAATAAAGATTAATCATAAATATAAATATAAATATCTCAAAAAGTACCGAGTGATTGCGCTTATAAATGTCTCAAATATAATATATAAATTTAATCATCATAAATATTATATAATATACATAATTATAAATATCTCAAAAACTATCGAATCGTTATCCTTATAACGGTATATTTTCTCGAACTGGATGAAAAAATCTACAAATCTGCAAAATTTGAAAAAAATCCACGACGCGAAGGACTCCGCTGGTCAGTTGGCAGGAATTTGCGAAAATTCCAAGGCTATCGGATAATCGAAGGGGGGACAAAAGGCGAGCCAACAATGTACCATCGATTTCTCATAAATCACACACATTACCCCTGGCGGAAGAATCAAAGAGACACTCCCAAGCCGAAATATCACCGGTAACCACAAGTTGGCCGGATAATCGATAACTCTCTCGAATTTCCTTTATCCTCGCCTCCCATTGTGAACGATGCAGGTAATGCGGCGCGAAATTTACGAGCGACATTTTTCCCGGTTCCTGTGATAACCGGCCGCGGAGCCCCGGCCAGATTATATTCCTCCACGCTGATATTTCCTCTTACGCCGGCGCGTATTCCGCGTGGGAGTGCGAGATCGGATCTCGTTCAATTTCGTCGAGAGTTAATAGCCACACGACTTCACGTAACGGCACGGTGTCCGCGTTTTTCCGCCGCGTCGCATTTACTTAGCCGGTCTGCGCACGCGTGCCAGCGCACAATGGCGCATTCAAAGCGCGAACGGCCGATTACTCGATTACCGGCCCCGATACGGCGCCCTCTCGACCGATTGAAATTTCCATGGCTCCGGGAACGCCGGGCTTTTAATGATCCACGCCATCTACCTGATTTTTCCCGAGATCACCCGCCGCGATTTCAAAGGCCGCGCCTCTCTTTCGTCGTCCTCGGGCCAGGCGAAAAATAGACAGAGAGAGAGGAGAAGTAAAAAAAAAAAAAAAACGGAAAATGGAATAGCGGATTAGCGCGAAACACGTTGAATGTTAGAGCGAGAACAATTAATAAGGCGGGGAACGTGGGAATGAATGGCTGAATTGTGATGCTGAGCGTTGATTCGTCTCGGTGCAGAAGAATAGGTCGAATTCAGATGAAGTTTCCTCTCTCTCTCTCACTCTTAGATAGGGATTATTTATATCGGGATTTAACCTTCAATTGGATACGTACTTTTTTGCTATGGTATGCGATTTTATCCTATCAATTATGCTGTTTTTTATCGAATGATATTACCATGTGACAGGGAAGTGTCCCGTGGTCTACGAACACTCAGAAGTAAATTGAATATTCAGGTGTGTGTGTGTGGAAAACTAACACGAATGCAAGATTCGAATAAGTCTCTCTAGTTCCGTAAAATTTTTGAACCGGGCCCCGTGAAAGGTCATGCCGATCCTAGGTATTAGAAAAATATACCGAACGAAAGAATTAGATAAAATGAATTTTAAATATACACATATTCTTCTTTCAAACTTTTGAAAAGGACAGAATATAAATTTCTAGATTTTGTCTCGAATCGAAGAATGATTCGATTATTCATGGCGTCCTATCGATTAGGAAAATGACCTTGAATGATTAATCCATTTCGAACGTACGTTACGATATAGAGCAGGTTCTAACGCAGACTGTGACGGAAGGTCGTTATTCTGGGTTAGGAAAGTGGCCTTGAACAGGTAGTTCAGTCCGTGATCGAATAATAGAATTCGACTCGACTATCGTGGTAAATTGCAAAAAAAATATTGCAACGTGAATTTAATTCGAATTTAATTAAACTAACCTAGGAAATAAACGTTAATCGATAATATACGGATTCGTTTAACCTGTTGAATATTTCCTAGCGAATTTTGGTTGATTTTTCAACCACGAGCGAAGAATGCTCCGCCGCGTTCTATCCGTCTGCTCATAGCGAATGCAATTATATTCGCAAAATTGTTTGACTCGTGTCAATATTCAGGTAAAAGCAAGTGAAATGAGACGAAACCACGGGAAACCCATCATACCCGCCGCTTCTCTATAATTAAGTACAGCAATGTAACCTTTCGACCCGGTTTCGAGGTTCTGAAATCCCTCAGCTTCGCACGCCAAGGCACCTGTTAATTAGTTAATAATTAATAACGATTTAACGACACGTACGCGGACAAATGTAGCTTCGAGGAACAATATACCGGCAACATAATTCATTGCGTGGTTTTTATCATTACGATTATCGCGTTAATCGATCCGACGAGGCGTTAAGTTAATCAATTGACCGACCAAACAATGTCAAGTCATGATCGATTCAATACTGTGCACGGTAATTAAACAATAATTTACCAACGGAATATATCGCTAATCATTTCGGCAAATTTATCGGTTTTCATCGGTTAATTTATTAAGTAATATTATTATATGATTTTAAATCTCGTAGTATAATATATGATCGTAGTGTAAAATTCTGCAAAAATATTTTTTCATACCAATTTTATATAAACGGATATTCTAATCGATCTTCGTCATTCTGCCGTTTCAAGCACTTCCTTGCAAGGTAATCTCACTAACAAATTTGAAAATTACAAAGTACAATTACTTTGTAAAATAATTTGGAATTAGTACACAGAGTATAATAATTAACGGTTGATAAATAAACTGTTTTTTAATGGAAATAGAATAGTTATCATAACGTAACAAAGGATTGTCTGTGTAATAATTAATACGATACAACAACAAACGCATTTAACAAGGCTTATCAAGGATTAGTATAATTTTAAACACATGGCGAGACATATTTATTTCTGTACTTAAGAATTGCGATTTTATTATTTCCTTATTCGAAATGGATATGTGGAAATATCCTGCGCATTGAGCAAACTTGCGGTTCTCTCTTCGTTTTTTCACAGTTTTTGTTCTTTCCTTCACTTCCGAATCCGCGATCATAGTTCAAGTGGAGAATCCTATAAAACAGGAAACAGCCATCAACCGTGCTTCAAGGCTGATCTTAAGCTGTTTAATTGCGACGAGCATCAATCATCGTACCGTTAATCCAATCTCGAATAACGCCACCGTGCACAGCAGACGCATAATGCGCCGGTAATTAGGTGTTTACCTGCGTCTGTCGCTTGCTCAACCAAGGGATTAAATCGATGAAAGATTCAGGTGAAACAAACAGGCCAACGAATATTTGCAAACTCGACAAATGCACGAACAAAGAAATTTATTTACGAATATGGACATAAAATCAAGTTAGCAGGTTAATTCGATAAATTCATCTACGTTTTTAATTTATCGTCACAGAACTCTAATGGAAGTTCCATCAAAAACAATAAATTGGGTTTTTTAAATCGTTTTATTTCTTTAACTTCATTTGGTATAATATATTACGAATATTCATATGAAAACAGTATTGGAACACTTTCCAAATTTTATGCGCTATATACAAACTCAAAGGAGTCCATCAAATATTTTTAGATTATGTGAAATTCCATACTTTCTTTAAAATAAAATATTGAAACGCAAGGTAAGACGCTCTAAGTTTCTCTGTTAGCGAATAGGTTGAGTCAAACTTTTTCTATTTTTTATGCATCGCATGCATGATCGAAGTATGCCAAGAATTGGGATTTTAACTTATTCACTGCCAACTACGAGACACTCGTAATTTACGCTATAATTTTAGACGATTGTAATCGGAATATATTGCTAAATCCCATTTTAGTCCTATATCTGTAATTAAATACCATTATATTTTGAGAAAATGCACGTTTTCTTTGAAATAAAATCACAGCGCTCTAAATTTTCCTAACAGCGAATGGGTAGAATCACTTTAGCCTCGTTCGTTAAAAATTGTCGAGACCTTTCTCTATTTTTTATGCACCATATACACGATACGATCAAAGCGAGGGAGAAATTAGGTTTTCAAATGGCTCGGAGTTGCGGACGTTAGCGATACTTCCAGGAAGATTCGTCGGCCGCGACGAAGAGATTAGCGAGCCCGGCGATACGTTGTTACCGGTGGTGCCTGGATCAATTAACATAGCCGATCAAGAAATCAATCACGAGGCATCCAGCCGATCGACGGCATTAATCACCGGTCGCGTCCTTTTTATTCGCCGCGTTTCAGTTTGCAATAGTAATCTCTGGCTCGCTGCGGGACACCCGCGGAATCCGATAACGAATCCTAATAACCGTTTACCGGGATATTAATCGCGAGATTATGACAAATTTTCGTTTGCTCATTCACCGGGCCAGGGTATAATCCGGCGAACGATCCCAACAACCGATTACAACCGTCGGGATAAAGTCGCGAACATCTCGGATCAGCCGGTTAATTGCTAATTGAATTAGTTTCCTAATCGCGACTCGAATAGGCAACGTTCGTCATCGCTGCGCAATTAATCATCGGCTTAAAAAGTACCGTACGCTTGGATTACGGTGCTGCAACCGTATCGGTTACCCTCGGACAAGACACACGCGCGTGTGTGGAAACGCGAATGTGGAATTAGGATTAGGGAAAAGAACCGCGAGTGTGTTAACACCGCGTGAGATAGAAAGTTCCGCGAGAAATTTACTCGCTCGCGATCCGGCGTCGCGTGTAAAGCCGAGGAAAAAGAAAGAGGAGAGGAGGAGAAAAAAGGAAGGAGTATCGAGGTGTGCGTATAGGATAATTGCTTTTGGATCGTGATTGATGTTAAACGTACCGGGTAAATCGTAAATGGCTGGGAAATTTACCGGGATACTCGTGGAAAGTCGTAACGCATCGCTGTTTCCGAGCAATTTCGTTTTTCCCCGATCGAATTTTAAATAATACGCGACTGACTTTGTTATTCCGATCGGCATCCTAAATTAAAGCATCGTGGATAATGTATTATCCTACGTTTCTCCATACCTATTGGATCAAAGATGAGGTACACGCAATGAGAGATACCAGAGGTAGTCTGGTCGTTTGCTTAAATTGTCGCGGATTTACTTATTATAGAACCTACGTTAATAAGTCCTAACTGTATTGACATTTCATGTACACCGATACTTTTCTTTGTCTGCTTATATCGAATAAATATTCCGTTTAAAATAAAATAAAATAAAATAAAATTTGAACGTTTGAATCCAATTCTTCAACTTTGCCTGTCACTGAACGCAAGGACCCAATGTTTGAGCCTTTTAAAACTCCACATCCAATTATGGATCCGTATTCAAATACCGATTGCGCGATCGTTTTGTTCATATTTCCAGGTAATTCTCGTGGAAGTTAGAAATTAGGCGAGGAACGAATTGGACAAACGTTGGAAAACAAGCTCGAACGCTTTCGGACGATATAGCCGCCATGTTTCTGTCCAAATGGTCCGGCGTGCACTTCGTACCGAAATCTCGGAAATCTCGGCGCGGCGGATTGGAGGCGAGAAGGAAGAGAGAAAGAAGAGAGAAGGAGGAGACGAAGAGAGAAGGAGAGAAGGAGGAGAGAAGGATGAGAGAAGGAAGAGAGAAGGAAGCGAGAGGAGATCGGGACTCTCACGATGCCGACGGAACGATCGTACGCGAGCGTTCACGATTTTACGCCCGCGAGATCGCCGGCCACGATGGCAATTAGCCGATAGCTCGAACCGTCGACGAGAAGGCGGAGAAAGAGAGAGAGAGGGAGAGAGAGGGGGAAGGAAAACGAGAGAGAGGATGATCAATGATAATGATTCCTTCGAACGTGATCGACACGGTCGGCGGATCGGCCACGTGTGCCGCGGATAGAGAGAGAAACGGAGAGAGAGAGAGAGGGTAAGTTTCACCGCCTCGGTTCTGTCCCGTGGTCGAAGCCACTTCGACGATCCTTCTCGACCTCGCTCGATCGATAATGCGAATTCCGTCGGGCTCGTTCTTCAACGATTTGCATACCGATCGAGCGGACCGAACTTCGATGATACTTCGGGAGCACGGATTCTATCTTCCTTTATTTCCATTCTTTCTTAACGCGCCGAATGCCACGATAATTTCACTTGGCTTACCCATCCGGTCAACGTGAATTTCTTGTTACTCTTTACGGTGGAATATTATTTACAACGAATGAATTCAAGGATTAATAACTTCTAACACGGTTAGATTTTGCACGCGGCAATTTTTTCGTTACAACAAAATAGCAATTCCAAGACCTTCTGCCAAAAAGTCGAGGATACCTTTAAACCGGTAAATAAGAAATCGCATACAAATTAAGACGTAGAATTATTTTACTTCGACATTCCGCGAATCGCTGGATAACTTTAAATTTGATCTATAGATTAACATTGATCTTTAGAATATTATTAAACAACGACCGAGTTGTTTCTCGAGCGCAAAAGGTTAATGTAGCTTTTGCAATAATTAAATCGCTACTAAAAACTTACGCTACTTACAACTAACGAATGAAAGAATTGAAGAAGCCAAAGAACTAAGAAAACGAAGAACCGAAGAATATTACGGGCATAATTTTTCAAAGTATGTATAGATATACCGAAAAATCTAAAGAGATACGATATCTAGTAGCAACTGTAGAAATTCTGTTTAATGGATTGGAAGATTCATTTTTGTATGCGATATAGCCATACCTGTGTACCGTACACCTATCGGAGGAATTGAAATTGCTCGAGGAGTGTTTATTCGAGTGAGGAATCCGCTTGCGAGTTGTAACGACGAAGCTGGCCGCTGTGTATGCCGCTCACGGTCGTATCTAATAATCGGTGTCACCTCGTGAGTTCCACACGAGCTGAAATATCGTCCCTGTGAGTGCGTTACGGCTGTGCTTTGAGATTACCGACGTGAGTCACTTCCACGGGAACGCGAATCTCGCCGAGTAAACCGATTACGCGATATTTATCGACGCCCGAGTTATCAGGAGCGTATTAGGCAGGACAAGAACCGGAGTTTAGTTTATGAAACAATAAACTACTTGGTTTGTTGTCGTTTTTTTCCTGGGCGACGTTTTTCTTGCGAGGATTAGCGGAATTTACGGGACACGTTGAGCGAGAGAGACGGGAAAGAGGAAGTCAGTTGGTAAAGTTGGGATATAGTAGATGTCTATAGAAGAAATAGCGACATGAAAATGTATCTAGAGGTTCTAACGGAAATACAGATACAGTGGTAAGCATGTGAATAGAGAAAAGTAATTTTAATGCCACAATTATCCGATTTAAGCATCATTGAATATCTCTGGAATTATGCAAAGAAGGAAATTAAAGTGGTAAAACCTTCCAACTTAAACGATTTGTACGCTACAATTGAAAATGCGTGGAAAAATCACATGCTTGATAATTCTAGCCTAGCTTGATAACTGAACCTAGTTCTAACAATTAGCTTCGTGATTTTTTACCAGGATTTCGACACGACTGATTATTATAGGGGTCTACACGATAGAAGCCTATTAAAGAAGAATAAAACTGTTAGAAGTAGGTATTAATTTTGTGTTTTGAAATAGTAGGTCCGGCAATGGGTCTACAAATTAGTCTCGTGATTTTTACCAAGATTCCGGCATAAATGATTATTCTAGGGGTTTACACGAACTACTCGGTATAATCTGACGAAACATATTGGAGAAGAATGAAACTATTAAAACTATATCTTAACTATGGTTTTCAAAATACTAAGCCTAGCTCTTACAATTAACTTCGTGACTTTTCACCAGGATTTTGAAACTTTATTTGAGAAGAACTTTAATCTATTCGAACGGCGAAAGATGACACGAAGAAGCGACGAAAAGTTACCCCGCGAGATCTTAATGCACTTTGACTCATTGCCAGTCAGCCAAAGATATCTTTCCCAGCCAGCGCAAACACCGAATTACTCGAGCGGCGATTATCTTTACACGACAACGTGCGCTGAATAACGTTGTGAAATGTCACCGGAAGAATTCGATTTTCAGCTTTCACCGGCGTCGGTGACATTTCGGTGGACGCTCATTAAGGGCCGGCGTTCCTCGCCGATTAGACTCGGCCTCGATCGATCCGATCGCGTGTCCCCGTCGCAGAGCAAATCGCTCGAACGTGCGGATAGATCCGCGACTGCGGCCCCGCCGCGATCTCCTCGCCGATAAACGCTGAAACTCCATTGCCACCAATCGATTATCCGCTCCTGTCCGCCTCGCGCCGTGCACTTGCTTCTCGTGAGTCTCAAAGTCGTTCGAAGCCTCAGGGATCTCCAATTTTTCCGCCATTCGTGCTTATTTTTCCGCCATTCGCGCTTATTTTTCCGCGATTCGCGCTTATTTTTCCATCATCCACAAATTTCGTCGATCAGCGACTCTTAAATGGTATCCAAACTACTCCGCGAATGTTAATATGAACATTCGCTCGTGATCGTAATTTCTTCGCGACGCTCAAGTCGAATGACAAGTCGAAAACTGAACCAATTGTGAGATAAATCACGCTAGATCGATCCGGCTGCGTGATTTACATAAATCTCCGTCGCGTAGATTCGATCTGATCGGTACCATTACACTTGGCGGGGTTAAAGCACGGACGTAAGGATCGATCAAACTTGAATTTCAGGTGTTTACACCAGGTGCTTATATCGTGGTCCTTTTCTACGCGTTTTTGTCTCGATCCGCTAGCCTAATCTCGTTACCGAACCGACGTTTCCATTTTCTCCTTTTCCTTCGATCTTATTATCCGAAGCTTACGAGTTCGCCAGTGCGCACGATAACCTGTCAGCTACGCGTCGGTTAATACGTCGCCAGGAGCGTTCCACTCTCGCGAGAGGAGCTGCGATGCGAAGCTGAAGAGGTGCTGAAAAACCAGCGTGTTTTTGCGCCGAATAGATAAGGAGTACGGGTAATGGGCAAAGGAGGATAGGACAAGATGGAGAATTGCAGTGGAAATGCGAGAACAACGTGGTTGCCCGAAGTGAGAGAAATCCAGGAAACAGTGGAGCAGGTGGAAATACAGAGAGAAGAATTATAAAATATATAATAAAAATATATAAAATATTAGATTATGCAAAATTAAATTAAACCATAGCTAAATCAGTTCCACGTGTGATCAAATACCAGTTTCACGTGATTTCTGATCTAGTTCTTAAACTGGTGATGGAATCCGTACGAAGGATAATCCAACGCGAGACAGAGAGAAGCTGTGAGAGCGAAGAGGAAAGGAGAGAAATAAAAAGGCACGAAGAGCGGGACGAAAGGGAGCAACACGA
>NW_027470965.1:0-30704 GCF_051020765.1 Lasioglossum baleicum
AATTCCAATATTTCAATCTATATTTAATTTAAATGAATAATAAAATAAATTTCGTCGAATATGTAAATATATTACTATAAAATAAAAGGATGCTTCACTTATATGAATTAATCGAATTAATCATCCAATTAATCATCATCTATTATAATATGAGAAATTTTCATAAATGCTAAATTAGTATTTGGACAATAATTTATTGATAAATTAAAGCCTAAAATAATTTGAATTAATAAAAATAAACCGAGAACTGTGCCAGAATTTCATATATAATTAATGCTTATAGGTGTTGGTAAATAAATAAAACTAAAAATAAATTTTAATATCTTATTCCTTTTTAATTTTTTATATTTATTCATATTAATTTTTTTCGTCAACATTTTTTTATAATAGATGTTATTTGAACTAAAAAATATAAAGTAATAAATAATATTATAATTATGAAAAATAATATATTAATATTTGAATAAATTTTTTTATTTCAATAATTATTAAAAGATTACTATTTAAATTTAAATTATTAAATAAGCAATTTTTAGATAAATATAAATTTATATATACATATATAAATTATTAATCAATTAATAAATAATCATAGAATATTAATTTTATTAAATTTAAACTTAGGTAAATTTAATAAAGTAATAAAATATGAAAAAATATTTATAATACCTGAAATATTAGTAATCATAGATGTAATTAGTTTATATATAAAATATATTATAATTAAGACAATAATTTAAAAATAATATCCTTATTGAATAAATTAAAGAAAAATAATAAATATTTTATAGAAGAATAAATATTATTAATTTCAAACATTAAATTTATAATTAAAAATGATAAAATTAATGACGTCAAATTTATTGTTATTATATTTATTATTATTATCATAAATTATATTCATATTGTATGTATATTAATATTAATACTTAATTTAATTTTCATAAAATAGTTTATTAAAAACAATAGTTTTGGATACTATAATAATTTTATTTAAAAATATTTTGAATTTTATTTATATAAAAATATAATTTTGCCTTAAATAATTAATTATTAATATTAATTTAAAAATTAATAACTTAATTATGTTAATAATATAATTGTTGAAATTATAATTATTATTTTATTATTTAAATTTATTATCTTATTTTATTTTAATAATTATTTATTAATATTTTAAATTTTAAATGAATATATTTCATTTACTATTTTAATATATTTATTATATGATAAAAATAGATGGATATATTTAATATATTTAATTTATTCAGTAGGAGAAGCAATTTTAGGATTATCTTTAATAGTAAGATTAAATTATGTATATGGTCATCAAAAAATTAAATTAATTAGACTAATTAATTAATATTTTTAAATGAATAAATTACTAATTTCATTATTAATATTTTTTTTATATAAAACTAATCTAATTTTAGTTTCTAATTCATTATTTTTAATAACTTTTTTTATAATAATAAAATTAAATTGATTAGATTTAAGATTTATTATTATATATTGAAGATTAAGATTTTATTCTTTTTATATATGGATTTCAGCTTTATGAATTTTTTCATTAATCTTTTAAAATTTAAATATATAATTTAAATATAATTTTTACATTTCCTTTATTATTTAGTATTTTATATTTACATATAAAAAATAATAATTTAAATTTTGAATTAATAGAATTAACTAATGATTATATTTCAATATTTATATTTATTTATATATTACTATGGTTTTTAGTTAAAATTCCTATATATGTAATACATTCTTCATTATTAAAAGCTGATGTTGAAGTACCTTTCTATGGTTCAATAATTTTAGCATGAATTATATTAAAATTAGGTAGTTATGGATTATTATGGTTATCATGTATTTTTGAATATTATTTTTTAAAAATAAATAATTATATTTTAATAATTAGAATTTCAGGTACATTAATTTTAAGAATTATATTTTTACGTCAATTAGAAATAAGTTTTATTATTAACATTATTTTTATATCGTTTATTAAGATTTATTTATTCGATTTATTTTTCTCATTTATTAATAATGGTAATTATTATTTTAAATTTAATTTATTAAATGGTAAATTAATTAATTATTTTACCTTAATAATACATTGAATTCCTTTAAATATTTTAGTATTTAATCTAATTTTAATTTTAATTTCAATAATGACAAAATATTAATTTTAAAAATTAATTTCATTAATGAAATATTAGGTTGGGGAAAAAGAAATCCATTATTTTTACGTGAATTTCAAGACTTTATTTAACATGTTTTGCATTGTCCGATTTAGGTCAAATATGCACCATTTTGTTCTATAATTTGTTGCCATTTTAATGGTAGCTTCATTATGCCTCTCTCATAAAAGTCTTGGTCCTTATTAGCGAAAAAATTCCAGCAATTGATTTTCACACTCTTCCATTGATGCCAATTTCTTATCACTAAAAAAGTTTTGCAATGCAAGAAAAAGATGGTAATCGCTTGGTGCGAGGTCCGGACTGTATGGTGGATGCATCAAAACTTCCCAACCAAGCTCCCGGAGTTTCTGACGAGTCACTATAGAAGTGTGTGGCCTGGCGTTGTCCTGATGGAACACGACACCTCTTCTGTTGGCCAATTCTGGCCGTTTCTGGTCAATTGCTCGCTTCAGACGGTCCAGATGTTGACAATAGATGTCTGAATTTAATGTTTGGCCATATGGAAGCAACTCGTAATAAATGATTCCTTTCCAATCCCACCAAACGCAAAGCAGAACCTTCCTGGCCGTTAGTCCCGGTTTGGCCACCGTCTGAGCTGCTTCACCGCGCTGTGACCACGATCGCTTTCGCATAATGTTGTCGTATATGACCCATTTCTCATCCCCAGTCACCATCCGTTTAAGAAATGGGTTGATTTCATTACGTTTGGCCAAGGCTTCGCAGATGGAAATTCGATCCATCATGTTTTTTGGTGTTAATTGGTGTGGCACCCAAACATCAAGCTTTTTTTTAAACCCAGCTTTGTGCAAATGGTTTAAAACTGTTTTGTGGTCGATCTTTAACTCCTGGGCGATGCTACGACTACTAACATGCCGGTCCACTTCGATGATTTCAGTGACTTTCTCGACATTTTCGACGACGGGCCTGCCTGTGCGAGGGGCATCCTTAACGTCAAAAATACCCGAACGGAATCGACGAAACCAAAATTGCGCGTAATTAGCTGTTACAGTATCGGGACCATAAACACTATTCACATTTTCAGCCGCCTGACTTGCATTTTCGCCCTTATCAAAGAAAAACTGTAAAATGTACCGAATTTTCTCTTTGTTGACTTCCATCTTTAACGCCGTGTAACTCAGAACTGAATGGACAAAACAAAAAACTGCAAACGAATTCTTTTAGTGCGAACTGTTACCTTGACAACGAGCATAAATTTGAAATTGTTTGATCGATAATTTACGAGATATCGATCACTACAGCCATCTACCGAAAAAATAATGGATTTCTTTTTCCCCAACCTAATATTAATTTTAAATTATAATTACTTTATATATTTATAGAATTTATTTTTTTTGTTTACTTTTTTTTATTTTCAATTTTTTTTATTTATTAATTAATAATATTATTATTATATAAGAGATATTTTTCGATTAAATTCTATAAAATTTAATTTTATAATTTATTTAGATTCAATAAGAGTAATATTTTTATTTTTAGTATCATTAATTAGATCAATAATTTTATTATACAGAATTGGTTATTTAAATTTAGAAAATTTTTTAATTAAACGATTTTTTTGTTTAGTAATATTATTCTTAATTTCTATATATTTTTTAATTATTAGTCTTAACATATTAACTATTATAATTGGTTTAGATGGATTATGATTAATTTCTAATAGTTTAATTAATTATTATCAAAAAAATAAACCTTTGAATTCAGGAATTTTAACAATTATTTTAAATCGTTTAGGTGATTGTCCTTTATTAATATTAATTTCTATAATAATAATATATGGATGATGAAATTTATTACTATAGAAATTTAATGATTTAGTAATAATTTTATTTATTATAATAATTTGTACTAAAAGAGCACAAATTCCATTTTGTACATGATTACCAATAGCTATAACAGCTCCATCAACAGTTTCATCTTTAGTTCATTCTTCATCCTTAGTAACAGCAGGTGTATATTTATTACTTCGGTATTTAGAATTATTAGAAATGAATTATATAAATTTTACTTTATTAATTTCTGGATCAACAGTATTGTATTCTGGTATGTCTGCACATTTTGAATTAGATCTGAAAAAATTGTTGCATATTCTACTTTAAGTCAATTAAGTTTCACAATAAGAATTTTATTTTAAAAATTAAGGGATTTAGCTTTTTCACATTTATTTATTCACGCAATATTTAAATCTTTAATATTTATATGTGTAGGAAGTTATATCCATTATGTAAATAATAATCAAAATTATAAATTTGATAATGGAATATTTTATATTTATCCAATAAGAAAATTAATTTTTATATTTTCTTTATTTAGTTTAATAGGTTTTCCTTTTTTAGCTGGACTTTATTCTGAAGATTTAATAATTGAATGTCATTTTATTTCAAAAATAAATTTATTTAGAAATTTAAATTTAATTATTAGAACATTATCAAATATCCTATATTCATTTCGTATTATAATGATTTTATTAAATAAAAATTTAAATTTAAATTTAATTTATATTAACGAAGATACTTTAATAAATTTTAGTATATTAATTATAATAATTTTTAGAATTTTTTGAAGTAAAATTATAGTTAATTTAATGTTTATGTTAATAACTATAATTTAAATTTTTTTTATAAAAATATTAATTTTTAAAATAATTATATTAAGATTTGTTTTAAATATAATTTTAAATAAATTGTTATTTAAAAAAAATATTATAATATTTTATTATAATTTTATACATTTAAATTTAATTTATTAAAAGTCTTATTTAAAATAACTGCAATATATTTACTTATATGAAATCATACCTGAAAAAATTACTATAGAATTAATTACAAGTAAATATCAATTATTATTAAATAAAATCAATATCTATTTTAATTTCAAAATTTATTATATTATTAATCTTTATATTTTCATTATTAATATTTTTAATTAAATTATTTATTTATTAGTATATTATATATAAGATATTTTTAAATCAAACTTTTAAGTCGAAATGAAATGTAAAATTTTTACTTTACTATATAAGTTATTATATTATATATATATAATCCAATAAATTACCTCTAACTTGGTTTCAATTAAATACATTATATGTACTCCTTATAATAGAATGTATTGTATAGAATTATTACTTTATAACAAATTTTTTTTTTACTTATTATTTTATTAATTGAATGAATATATGAATATTTTAATTGATTATATTAATAAAATTGAAATAGTTTAAAGGAAATATTGATTTGAGAAATAAAAGATATATATATATATATATATATATATATATATATTGTATTTAATTCCAACCAAATTAGAGGTAATTCACTCTTAATAATTTTAGTGAATATGAATTCCAATTTTTTAAGTAGTTTATATAAAATTTTAATACCTAAGGATGGTACAGTTCAGAAATGAATCACATCAGTTGATGTAACTAATAAACGTAAAGGTAATTTTACAGGAATAACTATTCGATTATCTGTATCTAATTATCGAAATTGATTTATTGATTCATACATAAATATTGATTTGAAATATTGATTTAATAAGTCATCAATAAAATATGAAATCGGTAAAGATGGAAAACAAATAAATATCAAAATCGTTATTGGAATTATTGTTCAAATTACTTAAATTAAATGATTTTTTAATAAATATAAATTAATAAATTTGTTATTTAAAATATCAACAATTAAATATCAAGTTAAAACAATAATTATTAATATAAATATTATAATATAATTATGTTAATAACTGAAACTATCAGAATAAAACGAATTCGAATTTTGAAAAAAAAATATATTTCATGTTGCTATTTTTAATAATAAAATTAAATTTTGTATAATTGAATTTTAAATTCATTACAATTTTCTGCAATATTAAAATTTTTTAATTTTTAAAATTTTACACTCATTAAATGAATGATCTAATGGAGGATAATTTATTCATCATTCTAAAGAAGATTGAAAAAATTTAAATAACAATAAGAGTTTACAAATTAAACTTTCAACAGTTAAAAATAATAAAAAAATTATTCTATTTAATGAAATAATAGAACCAATTGAAGATCATAAGATTCAACAATCATAAGAATCAGGATAATCAGAATAACGTCGAGGTATTCCTATTAAAACTAAAAAATGTTGAGGAAAGAATGTTATATTTACTTCAATAAATATTATTAAAAATTGATAAACTAATCAATTTTAATTTAATATTAAACCAGTAATTAAAGGATATCGGTGATTAAATCTTGAAATAATAGAAAAAATATCTCCTGTAGATAAGACATAATGAAAATGAGCAACAACATAATATGTATCATGTAAAATAATATCACTAGATTAATTAGATAATATAATTCCTGTTTATCCTCAAATTGTATATAATAAAATAAAACCTAAAGATCATACAATAGAATTATTTATTTTAAATTTTGGACCATTATTGGTTGCTAATCGTCTAAAAACCTTAATACCAGTAGGAACAGCAATAATCATATTTGCCGAAGTAAAATATGCACGAGTATTTACATTTAATCAAATAGTAAATGTATCATGGGTTCAAACAATAAAACCAAAAAATCCAATTCCTAATATTGCATAAATTTTTCCTAAATTAACAAATACCTCTTTTTTACCACTTTCATTTATAATAATTTGAGAAATTAATCCAGAGCCAGGTAAAATGATAATATAAACTTCTGGATGACAATAAAATCAAAACAAATGTCGATATAATACAGGATCTCCTCCTCCCATAGGATCAAAAAAAGGTGTATTACAATTACGGTCAAATATTAATATTGTAATAGCTCCTGCTAACACAGGTAAAGATAATAATAATAAAATTACTGTAAAAGAACAGATCAAGGAAATAAAGGTATTTATTTAAATCTAATCTAAAGTTTTTTAATCATATAATTGTTGTTATTAAATTTATAGCTCCTATAAGTGATGAAATACCAGACACACGTAGAAAAAAAATTTTTAATTTACAGACGGAGAGGAATGAAAAACATAATTAGATAAAGGAGGATGTACAGTTCAACCAGTTCCAGGTATAAAAATAAAAATTCTTCTAGTTAATAATTATAATAATGAAGGAGGTAGTAATCAAAATCTAATATTATTTATTCGAGGAAATGATATATCAGGTGATCTTAATATTAAAGGAATTAATCAATTACCAAATCCTCCAATTAGAAAACGTATAACTATAAACAAAATTATTAAAAAAATAAATTAAAAATTCTTTAGTAACTAAAGAATTATATAATATATCATTATTTAAAAACATTCCAAGAATACATAATTCTACGCGAATTAAAAATCTTATAGAAGAACCAATTATTCCTGATCATATAGCTAATGTAAAGAAAAGAACGCCAGTATCCTTGTAATTTTTTTATATGAATCATTTAATGAAAATTAAAATTAAAATTTATTTTTAATTTTGAAAATTAATAGTTGTTAATTTAACTTAAAATTTTTATAGTATTAAAAAATGTTAAATTTTTATTAATAAATTTACAATTCATTTCTTTTATCAGACATAATACTTTTTATATTTATTAATTTCTAATTATAGTTTAAAAAAACATTAAATTGCAAATTTAAAATTATATAAATAAAATATATTAATTATTTAATATTTATAATATATTAAACATAAATACTATCAAAATATTAAATATCAAAAAATTGAACTAAAAATTATAATCATATAATTAAAAATAAAAATTTATATTTATAAATGAGAATATAATAAATTGTATATAACAATATAAATGAGCATTTCTAACTAATAAAACTATAAATCTAATAAATATATTATATTCAGTAATAAATATAAAATTTTTAATCAATAATCATTTAATAATAAAGAAAAGAAATTGGTAAAATTGAATAACTTAATAAAATTAATATAAATAAAATGATTAAATTATTTTTATAACTTAATATAGAAATACTTAAATTATTATCTATAAATTTATATTTATATAATATAAATAATAACATATAAGTAATTAATATATAAAATAATATTAATACAAAAATATATTTTTCATTAATATAATATACTATTTATTAATATATAATTTAACATTAAAGTTGAACATCTATTAATTTTTTCTATCTTAATTTATTTTAATATCTAAATAGATAAATATAAAATTCGAAGAATTCCAAACAAAATTATTTCATAATCAAATTTTAAAATTAAACAATAAAAATTTAAAGTAATAAATTTTATTAAAGTTGAGGATAGAAAAATACAATTCGAATTTATTAATTCATAGGATTTAATTATTGAAAAATGAAAAGAAAATAATCCTAATTTTATTATCAGTGAAATAAATAAAAAATAATTTAATAAATTTCTTAAATAAATTATTTCAACCAAATTTATAAAATTTATTATAAAAATTACCAATAAAATTCCAGAAGTAATTGATATACACAAAATTATTAAACTTGATAAGTTATTGTAAGAATTTAAATTAATTACTCTAATTCTAATAAATATTACCATCTCAAAAATAAATCACTTTAAAATAACATTTGATAATAATAAAGAAAATAAATATAAAATAAAAATTTAATATATATAATTTATAGATTTATTTTTTAAAATTAATTTATATAATTTATTCAAAATTGAATCATAGTATAATTTTTAATATTATTTCAATATTTTTATAACTAGTAGTAGTAAATAAATTTACATAATTATTTTATCAAAATATTCCTTTTATCAGACAAATTATTACATAAATAATAAATTATTATGAATAAATTAAATAAAAAAAATATATAAAACAATAAAATAAATAATTTTTAATATTTATAATTTTATATTCAGGAATGAATTGAACTTAAAACTCAAACCCTATAAAATATTAAAATTTACTTTTAATATCTATAAATTTTGTATTCTTAAATAAATTAAATTTAAAACCTATAAAATATTAAAATATATATTTAATATTTATATGTTTCGTATCCTTAAATAAATTAAATTCAAAACCTATAAAATATTAAAATTAATTAATAATTATAGGTTTTGTGACCTTAAATAAATTAATAAACCTATAAGTATTAAAAATAAATTAAATTTAAAGCCTATAAAATATTAAAAATAATTTTTAATATTTATAAACATTATATTAAAATTAATTATTTATAACAATAGTATAAAATTAAATCTATACTTCCCGTCTAATGTAGTATAAAATTAATAATAATAATGTGAAATTAAATACATATTGTTAAAATAGTATGAAATTAATTATAATAATATAAAATTAAATCTATACTATTAAAATAGTATAAAATTAATTATTTATAATAATAGTATAAAATTAAATCTATACTACTCAATTAAAATAGTATAAAATTAGTTATTTATAATAATATAAAACAAAATCTATACTACCCGAACAAAATGGTATAAAATTAATTATTTATAATAATATGAAATTAAATCTATAATTCTAGACTAAAATAGTATAAAATTAAATCTATCGTATTAATATAGTGTAAAATTATTTATAATAATATAAAATTAAATCTATACTACTAGACTAAAATAGTACAAAGTTAATTATTTATTATAGTAACATAAAATTAATTATTAAATATAAATTTCCTATAAAATATTATCTTATAATATATCGATAGATTATGAATCTATAAACTTAGTAATTAGCCTATTTATATTTAAAATTATAATGAAATTTATCAACAATAAAAAATTTCAATGGATCAAATTTACATATTATATATGCTATAAAATTAACTCACCACCATACTAGTCGAAGATATAAGTACAGCTAATTTTACACCATAAAATCCAAAACTATCAATATAACAAACTTTCATATTATATAAGCAATAAAATTAGTTCACCACTACTAGTAGAAAATGTCAATAGAAATAATTTTGTACGATAAAATCTAAAAATTTTCAATAGAACAAATTTTCATATTATATATGCAATAAAATTAGCTCACCACTATAATAGCCGATAATATCAATAGAGCTAGTTTTGCACAAGAAATTTTCACTTTGTATTTAAAAAAATTGTATTCCTTATTAAACGTGTCATCAGAATTAATTGACTGTACGTTTCTCACATTATTTTGTTAATCTTAATGTCATTTTATGCGGTAGTCTGTGTACGTACCTGCACTTCCGCAACGATACGGCTAGAGATATGTTGTAGTTGCGTTCACAAGATAGGTGCGACGCTGGTATGTGGTCTTTGTTAATTTCCTTAAACTCTATATTGTACCGTTTATATTCCTTCGCAGATTTCTATTTACTTCTACCCACTGTCATTTACTGCTTGGATATTTTGGATTCTTTTTTCAAAGTTTCTATTTCTAGTTTAAATATTTGTATTTATCAGTGAAAGTGTCTTTGGTATTATGTGAGTGTTCGTTTAATATATTATATTATTAAACTTAATGTCATTATAAATGATTGCTTCTATACGCACCTAC
Organism: Lasioglossum baleicum; assembly: GCF_051020765.1. Taxonomy (NCBI): domain Eukaryota; kingdom Metazoa; phylum Arthropoda; class Insecta; order Hymenoptera; family Halictidae; genus Lasioglossum; species Lasioglossum baleicum. Next base: position 10,726 of record NW_027470965.1, read on the forward strand.
GCTGCCATGCGCGACACGACTGGAGTTTGCCATGTAGTTGCTTTCTGTAGATCAGGAGCGGCACTACTTGATGGTCTTCGCTAATTTCGTTAACCTTGATATTGTATCGCATTTATTTTACCCCAGTTGTCCATTTAATTATACGTACTGTAAATTACTGTTCTGGCATTTTCGATTTGGTCCAAAATTTACAATTTTTAATATTAAAAATTATATATCTCAGTAAAAGATTCAGTCGAGATCGTTGAGTTCACGTTTGTGACATAATTTTGTTAACGATATTGTTATTTTATACGACTGCATGTATACGTATCTGCACTTCCGGAAAGACACGTCTGGAGTGGTCGTGTTGTTGCGTTCGGCAGATTGGAGCGATCGTACTGTATTGACGTCGTTAATTCCCTTACGCGTACCGTACGCATTTTTCCCAGCCATCCATTTATTTATGCATTCTGTAATTCACTGTTATAATATATACTGCTATTCTCAAACTTTCAAATTTTTTAAATTAAAAAAATGTATATCTTAAGAAGTGTGCCCTTGCAATTAGTTCAGTGTATGTTTATGACAACATTTTGTTACATTCATTGATATTCTGTATGATTGTCTCCATATGTTACCATCGATACCGTTGCGACAGGACTGGAGTTGTCTTATAGTTGTTTTCGGGAGATCGGAACGACACCACAGTATGGTTTTTGTTAATTTCATTAACATTAATATTGTACCGAATGCACTTTTCCCAGATTTTGATTTACATATACATACTGTAATTCACTGTTTCGATGTTATCGATTCCTTTCAAAATTTTTATATTTTAGTTTATAAAATTGTATTACTTAGTAAACTTGTCTTCGGAATAAGATGCGTACACGCATAAGACACTGTTTTATTATACTTATTGTTCTTTCATGTGATTGCCTGAATGCGTCCCTACGCGTCCGGAGCGACACGGCTGGAGTAGTTGTTGCAGTTGCGTATGCCATATCGGAGCGACAGACTATACGGGCTTCGTTAATTTGTTTAACCATGATATCGTACCCTATGCATTCTTTAGCAATTTTCTGTTTATTTACAAATATTGTAATTTGCTTTATGGTATCTTCGATTTCTTAAGAAGTTATCAATTCTTATTTTAAGAAATTTTATTTCTCAATAAAAGTGTCAATGTAATTAGTTGAGTCTACGTTTGTGACATCACTTCGATAAAGTGATAGGTATTTTAAATGATTGTCTATATACATAACTACACGTCATTAGCGACGCAACTGGTGTGGTCGTGTAGTTTCGTTCCGTAGATAGAAGCCGCACTACTGTAGGATCTTCGCTAATTCCTGATACCTTGATTTTGTACAGTATGCATTATCCAATGTATTCTATTTATTTGTATGAACTATAATTTACTCTTATGATATTTTCGATTTCTTTCGAAATTTCCAATTTTTAAATACAAATATTGCATTATTTGGGGAAAGCGTCATTAGAATTAATTGAGCGTACGTTTATGACGATATTAAGTTACACTTATTGTCATTTTATATGATTGTCTGTATGCGTACCTCCGCAGACGGGGCGACACGACTGACTATGTCTTGCAGCTGCGTGTGGCAGATGATAGTGGCAATACTGGATGGCCTTCGCTATTTTGTTTGGCCATGATATTGTGCTGTATGCATTTTTCCCAGTCTTTTATTTATTTACACATGCTGTAACTTACTGTACTCAAATTTTCAATTTTTTTCGCATATTTTCTATTCCAAATTTAAAAAATTGTATTTCATAGTAAAGGAGACTTCGGAATTATGTGAGTATGCGGTCATGACATTATTTAGTTAAGTTTATTGGTATTTCATATGATTGTCGGTACACGTACCTACGCTATGGGAGCGACACGACTGCAGTGATCTCCTACTTTCTTTCAGTAGGTCGGAGCGGCACTACTGAATGGCCTTTGTTATTCTGATTATCCCTGATTTTGGACCGTATGCATTTTTTCCCAGTCTTACATTTAGGTTATGCATTCTTTAATTAACTGTCATGATATTTCCTATTTCATTTTCAAAATTTCCAATTTTTAAATTCAAAAATATATTGATTATAAAATGTATCATTGGAGTTATTTGAGTATTCGTTTATTATTGTATTTTGTTAAATTCCTTACTATAGTTTATGATTGTATCGTTACGTACCAACGCAGTCATGAGCGACAAGACTAATGCGGATTCCTAGTTGCTTTCAGTAGGTCACAGTGGCATACTGTTTGGTCTTCATTCATTTCATTAACCATAATATTGTACTTTGGAATTAGTTGTGTATTCGTTTATGACATTATTCCGATAAACTCATTTTATTTTATAAGATTTTCTCTATACGAACCTACCATGCCAGAGCTACCCGGCTGGAGATGTCTTGTAGTTGCTGACGGCAGATCGGTGCGGTGTACTGGATTCCCTTCATTAATTTCTGTGACCATCCTGTTGAACCATATACATCTTTTTCCAGTTTGTCCATTTATTTATTCATTCTGTAATTTAATGTTACAATATTTTTGACGCCTTTCAAATTTTCAATTTTTACTATAAAAAATTGTATTTCTCAGTAATAGTGTTTTTTCCATTAGTCAAATTTACTTTCATGACATTGTTTTGTTAAACATATTGTTCTTCTATATGAATGTCGGAAAACGTGCCTACGCTGTCGGAGCGACAGGACTTGCGAGGTCTTGTAGATGCCCACGGCAAACCTAGCGGTACTACTGGATGGTATTTGTTAATTTCATTAACCTTGATATTGTACCGTATGCAATTTTTCCCAGCTTTCCATTTATTTATACATTCTGTAATTTGCTGTTTCGATATCTACGATTTTTTTTTCCTTTAATTTTCAGCTTTTATTTATGAAAATTGTCTCTCTTAGTGAAACTACTTTTGGAATTAGTTGAGTACTTTTGTGACGATATTTCGTTAAACTTATTGCTATTTCATATGATTGTCTCTATACGTACCTTCACTGCAGGAGCAACACGACTGGCGACGTCCTGTAGTAGCGAACGGCAGAACGAAGCGGAACTACTGGATGGTCCACGTTAATTTCTTTAACGATAATTTTATACCGCATGTATTCTTTCATAGTTTCTTATCTATTAATGAATTCTGAAATTTACTGTTACGATATTATCGATTTTCGTTGAAATTTTCAAATTTCATTTAAAAAAATTGTATTCTTTAGTAAAAGTGTTCTTTCAATTAGTTAAGTGTTCGCATATGGCGTTATTTTCTTACACTAATTGTTACAGTATATGATGGTCTGTACACGTACCTACTCCGCTTGAGCGACATAACTGGCGAGGTCTTGTAGTTGCGTTCTGTGCATCGGAACGACCATAATGGATGGCCATCGTTAATTTCTTGAACCTTGATCTTGTACAGTATGCATTTTTTCCCAGTCGTAGATATATTTATTCATACTCCAATTTCCAATTTGCTGTTGTGATATTTTCGTCTTCTTTTCAAAATTTTCATATTTTGTTTAAAAAGTTGTATTTCCCAGTAAAAATGTCTTTGAAATGAGTTGAGTGTATGTCTATGACAATATTTTTTTGAATTTGTTGTTGCATTATATAATTGCCGGTACACGAATCTTCGCATCCGCAGCGACACGGGCGGTGCGGACTTGCAGTTTGTTTCGGGAACACTGCGAGACGCTACTGTGTGATATTCAATAATTTCTTTTACCCTAATATAGTACCGTATGCATTTTATCCCAGTCTTCCATTCATTTATGGATACTGTAATATACTGTTACGATATTTTCGATTTTTTTCTAAATTACAAATTTTTAATTTCAGAAACTATGTCGTATATGAAAAGTACCTATAGTATTAAATGAGCATACGTTTGTGACAATATTTTGTTATATTCCTTGTTATTTTATATGATTGTCTCCATATATACCATCGATACCGATGCGACAGGACTGGAGTGGTCTTGTAGTTGTTTTCGGGAGATCGCAGCGACACCACAGTATGGTTTTTGTTAATTTCATTAACATTAACATTGTACCGAGTGCACCCTCCCCAGATTATGATTTACATACACATACTGTAATTTACTCTTATGGAATTTCCGATTTGATTCGAAATTTACAATTTTATTTTAGAAAATTGTATTTCTTTGTAAAATTTCTTTTTGAATTAGTTGAGCATACGCTTATTACAGTATTTTGTTAAGCTTGTTGTTATTTTATGCTCTTGTCTGTATACATACCATTCCAGCAGGAGCAACACGACTATCGGGGTCTTGTAGTTGTATACGGCAGGTTGAAGCGGCATTACTATATAGTTTCAGTCAATTCCTTATCCTTGATTTTGTACCATAAGCATTCTGTCACAGTTTTCTATTTATTTATAGATACTGAAATTCACTGTTGTTATATTTTCGTTCTGCCTCGAAATTTTCTATCTTTATGTAGCAAAATTGTATTTCTTAGTAAAAGGGCCTTTGAAATTATTTGAGTGCACGGTTATGGCATTATTTTGATAAACTTATTGTTACTGCACTTGATTGTCACTAAACGTACCTACGCTTCCGGACCGACACTGCTGGAGTACACCTGTAGTTGCATACGCCAGATGGGAGCGGCATACTGAATGGTCTTCGTAAATTTCTTTAACCCTGATTCTGTCCCGCATGCATTTATCCCAGTTTTGCTTGTATTGTACATACTCTAATTTACGGTTATGTTATTTTCCATACTTTTTCTAATTTTCAATTTTTAGTTTAGAAAATTATATTTCCCGGTAAAAGTGTCCTTTTAATTATTTAAACTTCCATGTATGACAATATTTTGATGTACTCATTGTTAAGTTATATAGCTGTCTGTATACGTACCTACGCTTCCGGAGCGACACTACTGGTGAGGTCATGTAGTTGCGTACGACAGATCGAAGCGGCACTGCTGTATGATCTTCGTTAATGTGTTTAACCTTGATACTGCACCGTTTGCATTTTTCCCCAGTCATCCATTAATTTACACATATTGTAATTTACTGTAACGATACTATCGATTTTTCTCCAAATTTGCAATTCTTAGTTTAAACAATTATATCCTTTGGGAAAAGTACCTTCCAATTAGTAGAGTGTTCGTTTTTGGCCTTGCTTTGTTGCATTTTTTGTCATTTTATAGGACTGCCTCTATGCGTACCTACGCTTCCGGAGCGACATGGCGGGATTGGTGTTGCTGTAACGATCATTTGATCGTAGCGACACTGCTGAATGGTCCATGTTAATTTCTTTAACCTTAATATTATTGCCTTTGCATTCTTTCCATGTCTTCTATCTTTTTCTACATACGGCAACATACTATTGTGATATTTTCGACATTTTCGTAATTCCCAATTCATAACTTCAAGCATATTATTTTTTAGGATAAAGTATCATTGGAATTAGTTGAGTGTACGTGTATCGCAATATTTTGATAAATTTGTTGTTGATATGTATGATTTTCTGTATACGTTCCTACGCTTCCCGATCGATCCGGTGCGGTCGTCTTGCAGCTGCGATCGGTAGATCAGAGCGATATTACTGGATGATGTTCGATTATTCCACCAACCTTGGTATTGTACAGTAAGCACCCTTCTGCAGTTTTCCATTAAATTATACGGACTGTAGTTTACGGTTTAGATAATTTCGATTTCCTTCAATATTTTCAATTTTTAATCCGAAAAATTGTTTTCCTTTGAAAAATTATCCTTGGAAACTGTTGAATGTACGTTTATGACATTGTGCTATAAAGCTCATTATTATTTTATATGATTGTCTATATACATAGCTATGCCACAGGAGCGAGACGGCTGGAGTGGCCTTGTAGTTCCGTACGACGATGGAAACGACACTACTGGATGGTGTTCGTTATTTTCTACAACCATGATTGTGTGCCGTATGCGTTCTTTCCCAGTCTTTCACTTGTATATACGTACTGTAATATACTGGTATGACATTTTAGATTTTATTTCATAATCTCTAACCATTAATTTCAAAAATTGTAGATCTTAGTAAACGTGACTTTGGAATTAGTTGATTGTTCGGTTATGACAATATTTTGTTATGTTCCTGGTTATTTTATAGTATTGTCTCTATTCGTACCTACGCTTCTGGAGCGACGCGATAGGCGAGGTTTTGTCGTTGTGTTCGACAGACCGGAGCCTCTCTAGCGGATGGTCTTCGTTAATTTGATTAAACTGGAATTTGTAGCGTAGTCATTTTTTCCCAGTGCGCCATTTATTTATACGTACTGTAATTTACTGATATGACGTTTTGGATTTTTTTCAAAATTTCCAATTCTTAAGTTAAAAAATTGTGCTGCATAGGAAAATTGCCTTCGCGTTAGTAGAGTCTACGTTCATGACAATATTTTGTCAAATTCTGTATTACCTTATACGATTGTCTTTAAGCGTACCTACGATCGCAGTCCGACACGGCTGGAACGGACTTGCAGTTGCGGACGGCCGATCGAAGCAGCATACTGGATGGACTTCGATAACTACTTTAATCATGATTCCTTGCCCTGTGCATTTTGGTCAGTTATACATATATCTATGCATATTGTAATTGTCTATTATGATATTTTCAATTTTTTCCGTATTTGCAATTGTTAATTTAATGAGCTATTATCCATAGTAAAAGTGTCTTTGAAATTAGTTCAGTTTACGTTTATGACAATATATTGTTAGAAATGTTGTTATATTATATGATTCTTTGTGTACGTAACACCGCATCCGGATCGACACGCCTGGGGTTGTCTTGCATTTGCACTTCGTAAATCTGAGTGTCACTACTTTATGATATTCGTTAACTTCTTTAGCCTTGATTTAGTACCGTATGCATTTTTCTACCAGTTTTCTATTTATATATACATACTGTAATATTCTATTATGATATTTTCTGTTTCTATCAATATTTTCAATTTTAAGTTTCATAAATTGTAATTCCAGCAAATGTGTCCCTGAAATTATTTGTGTGTATGTTTATGACACTATTTTGTTAAGCATATTGTCATTTTATATGATTGTCTTTACAGGTACCTACGCTTCCGGGGCGACACGGCTGTATAGAATTTGGTAATTTCTTTAACCATGTATTGTACTGTATGCATTTCTCCTCCATGTTTTATATTTATTTATACATACTGTAATTTACTGTTATTATATTTTCAATTTTATTTCAAAATTTCCAACTTATAATTCTAAACATTGTATTTCATGGTAAAAGTGTCTTTGTAATGAATTGAGTTTACATTTATAACAATATTTTGATAGGCTTATTGTTACATTACACGACTCTCTGTATTCGCACCCACGCTGCCTGAGCGAGGCGACCTGATTTGGCTTGCAGTTGCGTATGACAGATCGGAGACATACTGCTGTATAGTTTTCGTTAATTTCTTTAACCTTGATCTTGTACTGCATGCATTCGGTAGCAGTTTTGTGTCTACTTATGCAAACTTTAATATACAGTAATGATATTTTCGATATTTTTCTAAATTTCTAAATTTGTATTTATTAGAAAGGGTGTCCCTCTAATTAGTTAATTGCATATTTATTACAATACATTTCTAAATTTGATGTCATTTTATATGATTGTCTGTACACGAAACTATGGTGCCCGTGCGACACGACTGTGGATGCCTTGTATTGCGAAGGCAGGTCGGAAGCGATAATAGCGTACGGTCTTTGTTCATTTCATTAACCTTATCATTGTACCGTAATAATTGTTTGGCTGGTTTCCATTTAATTCTACATATTGCATTTCACTTTTATGATATTTTAGATTTGTTTCATAACTTCCAGTCTTTAAATGCAAAAACTGTATTTTTTAGGATAGGTGTCTATGGAATTAGTTGAGTTTACATTTACGACAATATTTAGTTATGCTTGTTGTTATTTTATGTGAACGTCTGCACACGTACCACGCTTCCAGCGCTACTCGAATGGAGTGGTCTTGCAGTTGCTTTCGCTAGATGGGTACTGCACTATTGTATGGTTCTCGTTAACTTCTTTAACCTTGATCTTGTACCATATGCATTCCTTCGCAGTTTTCTACATATTTCTATACACTGTAACTTACTGTTACGATATATTCGATTCTCATCAAAATTGTCCAACTCTTTGTTAGGAAAATTGTATTGTTTTCGAAAGGGGTCTTTTGAATCAGGCGAGGTTACGTATATGACAATATTTTGTTAAGCTTGATGTTATTTTATATGATTGTCTCTATACTTACCTACGTGGACTGAGGGACGAGACGGGAGTTGTCTTATAGTTGCGTACGCTATATCGGAGTGACGCTACTGAATGGACTTGGTTAATTTCTTTAACCTGGATTTTGTCACTTATGCATTTTTTTCCAGTTTTGCATGTAATGTGCATAATGTAATTTGCGGTTATGTTATTTTCGATTTTTCTCCTAATTTCCAACTTTTAGTTTTAAAAATAAACTTTTTTGGAGAAGTACCTACGAATTAGTAGAGTGTATGTTTACGACAATATCACGTTGGACCTGGTGTTATTCTATATAATTGTCTATATACGTACCTACGCTGCTGGAACGGCACGGCTGGAATGGTCCTGTAGTTATGCTCGCTAGATCGGAGCGATGCTGCTGTATGGTCTTTGTTATTTACTGTAACCTTGACTTTGTACCGTATGCATTTTATCCCAGCCTCCCATTTATTAATGCATACAGGAATTTACTGTTTCGATGTTTCCAATTTTTTCAAAATTATCAATTCTTAGTTTTAAAGATTGTAATTCCTAGCAAAAGTGTCTTTTCCATTAGTTGAATGTAAGTTTATATCGTATTTTGATAAACTTACTGTTATTTTAAACGATCGCCTATATACATACCTACGCTTCCAGAACGACACCACTGGAATGGTCCTGTAGTTATGGCCGCTAGATCGGAGCGACACTGCTGTATGGTGTTTGTTAATTTCTATATCCTTGTTATTGTATCGATTGCATTGTTTCGGTGTTTTCTATTTATGTCTACATACTGTAACTTACTATTTTGATATTTTGGATTTTTTACCATATTTTCGATTTTTATTATATAAAATTGTATTCCTTAGTAAAAGTGTATTTGAAATTAGCTGAGTGTACGTCTATGGCATTATTCTGTTATACCTATTATTACTTTATGTGATTGTCGGTATACGTACCTAGGCTGCCGGAGCGACACGAGCGGAGTGGTCCTGTAGTTGCGCACGATAGATCGGAGCGACACTATGGGATGGCCTTCGCTAATTTCATTAACCTTAATGTTGCACCATATGCATTCGATCGGAGCTCTCTATTTATTTATACAGTATGTAATTTACTGCTACGACATTGTCGATGTTTTTCAAAATTTTCAATTCTTGGTTTAAAAAATTTTATTTCTAAGGAAATATGTCTGTGGAATTAGTTGAGTGTACGTTTATGACAGTATTTTGATGAATTCTTGGTTATTTTGCATGATTGACATCACACGTACCTGCGCTTCTGGAGCGACACAACTGGCGATGTCCTGTAATTGCGTTCGGTATATGGGAACGACAATACTGTATGATCTTCGATATTTCCACAAAACGTGATATTCTACCGTATGCATTGTATCGCAGTTATCCACTTATTTATATATTCTTTAGTTTACTGTTATGGTAATTGTCTTTTTTCAAAACTTTCAATTTTTATACCAAATAATTGTATTTCTTAGGAGAAGTGTCTTAGGAATTAGTTCAGTGTACCTTTATTGCTATAAAATGCAAAACTTATTTTTGTTTCATGTAATTGTCTGTATACGTACCTACGCTGCCAGAGTGACACGACTGGCGTGCTCTTGTAGTTGCCTTCGCTAGATCGGAGTGACACTGCTGTATGACCTTCGTTAATTTGTGTATACATTATATTGCACCGTATACTTTTTCCTCTGTCTCCCATTTATTTATCCATTCTGTAATTTACTGCTATGATATATTCGGCCTTTTTCAAAATTTTCAGTTTTTAGTTTAAAAGATGACATTTCTTTTTTATATTGTCCTTGGGATTAGATAAGTGTACGTTCATGACAATATTTTGTTAAATTCAATATTATTTTACATGATTCTCTGTATACGTACCTACGCTTGCGACAACGACATGACTGGCGTGGTCTTGTAGTTGCATTCACTAGGTGGGGGGGGGGGGACACTTCTGCATGGTCTTCAATTATTTCTTCAACCTTAATACTGTATCGTATTCATACTTTCGCAGTTTTCAATTTATTTACAAATAATGTAATTTACTGTTATGGTACTTTCTATTTTCTTCGCAACATGCAAATTATATATTTTAGAAATTTTATTTCTTAGTAAAAGTGCATTTGGAATTAGTTGGGCTTACGTTTGTAACAATATTAAGTTGAATTTGATGTTTTACTATATGATTTCCTGTACACGTGCTAACGCTAATGGAACCACATGACTGGCAGTGAACTTGCAGTTAAGTATGGTAGATCGTTGTGATGCAACCCTGCTCGTCACCGCATGCCTATCAGCGCTGCGGATCTGCACGAATGTATTGATGTTTTAGTTGTATACGGAAGATTGGATAAGTACAGCTTGATAATATACCTTAATTTTTTTAACCTTGACTTTAACCAGCAACAATTTCTCCCCATGTTTGCTATTTATTTATACTTACACAAATTTACTGTTATATTTTCTATATTCTTTCAAAATTTTCAATCTTTAATTTAAAAATTTGTACTTCTCAGTATCGCTACCTTCTGAATTGGTTGAGTTTCCGCTTATGACAATACATTGCTAAGCTCGTTGTTACCTTATATGCTTGTCTGTATACGTACCTAAGCTTCCGTAACGACACGATTTGAATGGTCTTGTAGTTGCGTGCGGCAGATCGGAGAGGCATACTGTATGCTCGTCGTTAATTTCCTAAACCATAATATTGTACCATATGCATTCTATCTAATTTTATATTTATCTACAGATGGTGTTATTTACTGTTATGATGATTTCGATTTTTTTTTTTAATTTTAAATTGCAACACTCAAAAATCGTATTTCCGTGTAAAAGTATCTTTGGAATTATTTGTTTGTACGTTTACGACAATATCATATTAACTTCTTTGCTATTCTATATGATAGACTGTATACGTGCCTACGGTTGCGGAGCGACACGGCTGGAGTGGTCTTGCAGTTACTTACGGCAGATCGGTACGGCGTAGTTGATGATATACGACAATTCCTCCAACCATAATATTGTACTGTATACATTTCTTCCCAGTTGTCCATTCCATTCTACATAATGTAATTTACAGGTACGATAAATCCTATTTTATTCACAATTTTCAATTCGTTGTTTAAATGATTGCATTTCCCAGTAAAAGTGTCTCTGGAATTAGATGAGTGCTCGCTCATGACCTTATACTGTAAACTAATTGCTATCTTATATGATTGCCTGTATGGGCACCTACGATTCCGGCGTGACACGGCTGGAGTGCTCTTGCATTTGCGTTCGCCAGAACGGAAGGACACTACTGTATGATCTTCGTTAATTTCTCTAACCGTGATATTGTGCCGTATGCGCTTTCTCCCAGTCCATCAGTTATTTATTCATACCGCAGTTTTCTGATGAGGTATTTCAGATTTTCTTAAAAAATTTGTAAGTTTTGGTTTAAAAATCGTATTTCTTAGTAAATGTGTCTTTGAAAGTAGTTAAGTGTACGTTTATGTCTTTATCTTCTTGTACTGATTGCTATTTTATGTGATTGTCACTACACGCACCGACGCTGGTTGAGCGACACGATTGGCCAGGTCTTGCACTTGCGTACGGCAGATCGGAGCGGCATACCTGATGGCCTTCGTTAATTTCTTTATCCTTGATTTTGTACAGTATGCATCTTTCCCAGTTATCGATTTGCATTTACATTCTGCAATTGACAGTTTTGGTATATTCGATTTTCTATAAAATGTTTAATTTTTATATTAAAAAATTTTAGTCCTTAATAGAAGTGCCTTTGGAATGATTTGTATGTACATTTATGATAATATTATGTTACATTCATTGTTATTCCATATGATTGATTGTATATGTACCTACGCTGCCGGAGCGACACGGCCGGCGAGGTCTGTTAGTTGCGTACGCCATATAGGAGCGGCACAACTAATTGGTCTTCGATAGTACCTTCAATCTTGATTTTGTACCGTATGCATTCTTTCGCAGTTTGCCATTTGTTTCTACATACTGCAATTTACTGTTATGATATTTCCGATTTTTTCAAGATTTCCAATTTTTAGTTTAAAAAATTGCATTCCTTATGGGACGTGACTTTGGAATCAGTTTAGTGTACCCTTATGACATTATTTTGTTAAACTAACGGCTATTTTACATGATTGACTGTATGCGTACCTACGCTTTCGGAGAGACACGACTGGCGCCGCCTTGTAGTTGCGTACGGCATATCGGAGTGGTACATTGAATGGTCAATGACAATTCCTTTGACTTTGATCTTGTACCGTATGCATTTCTTCCCAGTTTTCCAATTACTTATATGTACTGTAATATGCTGTCATGATATGTTTTTTTTTTTCAAAATATTCGATCTTTATTTTAAAAAATTAGATTTCTTACCAAACGAGTGCTTGGAATTAGTTGAGTGTTCAAGTATATCATGATACTTTGATAATCTTATTTTTATTTTATACGACTGTTTGTATACATACCCCCACTGCCGGAGCGATACGACTAGAGTGGTATTGCTGTTGCGCTCGGTAGATCGGAGGGACAATATTGTATGTTCTCCGTTAATTCCTTTAACCATGATATTTTTTCGCAGTTTTCAATTTATTTCTACATACTGTAATCTACTGTTATGATATCTTCGATTTTGTTAAAACATTCCAATCTTTAATTTGAAAGAATGTATTTTTTACAAAACATGTCTTGAAATTAATTGAGTGTACGGCAATGACACTATCTTGTTAAACTTAGTGTTATTATATGCCATTGTCGGTATATGTACCTATTCCTCCAGAGCGATCCGGCTGCTGTGCTCTTGCAGTTGCATATGGTAGATTGGAGGGAGACTACTGTATGGTCTTCGTTAATTTCCTTAACCTTGATTTTGTACCGCATGCATTCCCTCTCAGATTTCAATTTTTTTATACACACTGTAATCCACTGTTATGATATTTTCGATCTTATTTCATAATTATCGATTTTTACATTCAAATATTTCATTTCTTAGTAAAAGTGTACTTGGAATTAGTTAAGTCTACGTTTATGAACTCACCTCGTAATGTATTTTGTTACATAATATGATTGTTAATATGCGTACCTACGATTCCGGAGGGACACTGTTGGAGTTGTTTGTTGCTGCGTTCGGTAAGTCGGAGCGAAACTAGTGATTGATCAACGTTATATTCTCTAACCATGATATTGTACCGTATGCATTTTTCCGCAGTCTTCCATTCATTTCTGCACACTGCAAGTTATAGGTATAATCATTTCGATTTTCATAATAATTTCCAATTTTTTATGTCAAAAATTGTATTTCCTAGTAAAGTTGTCTCTAGAATTAGATGAGCGCACGTGTATGACATTATTTTGTTAAGCTTATTTTTAATTTACATTATTGGTTGTATACGCACCTACGCTGCCTAGAGTGACACAGCTGGAGTGGGTTTGTATCTACGTACTGTAGATCGGAGACACACTACTGTACAGTATTTGTTAATTTCTTTAATCATGATGTCGTATTTTATGAATTCGTTGACAGTTTTGTATTTACTTATGCACACTGTAATTTACAGTTACGATATTTTCGATATTTATCTAAATTTCAAAATTTGAATTCATTAGAAAATGTGTCTCTCTAATTAGTTTATTGTACGTTTAAGACAATACTGTGTTAAGTTTGTTGTTATTCTATATGAATGCTTGTACACGTACATACGCTGCCGAAGCGATATGATTGGCGAGGTCTTGTAGTTGCGTACGGCAGCTCCGACGAGCGGCACGACTGGAAGATTTTCGTTAATTTTTCAAACCTTGATAATTTACCGCATGAATTTTTTCCCAGGCTTCCATCTATTTATACACAATGTTATTTCCAGCTGTTCTATTTTCCATTTTTTACATAATGATCAACTTTCTGTTTGATAAACAGCATTTCCGAATGAAAGTGTCTTTGGTTTTTTATGATATTATTTTGTTAAACTTATTGATATTTTATCTGATTGTCTGTATACGTACCTAAGCTTCCGCAGCGACAGGGCTAGAGTGGTCTTCAAGTTACGTTCAGTTGATCGGAGCGACACTACTTTATTATCTTCGTTAATTTCTCCTACCTTGATAATGTATCGTATGCGTTTCTTCCCAGTCGTCCATATATTTATAGATACTGTAACTTAACATGTTGACTCCGGCCTGACTCACCGGTGGCCCATCCTTGTCTGTTCCCTGCTGCGGCATGAACCACCGGTGCCCCAAACTAAATTGTTCCGTGGGGCGGCATGCATCGTCGATTGGCCACGTTTGTTAATCAATAAATGCGTAGTACAAAATGTTATTTTCTTAATTTAACATTATACATTAACATTTCTTCCTTATAATCAAGTATATGACACAAAATACGTAACGTGCAATTTAATTAACAGATTAAATATAATAAAATACAACGACTTATGTTAACGATGCAATTTTTTAAAACATTTTAAACAATGTGCCCGCTTATCCGGACAACTGCTACAAACGGTCATTACTTTTTTTGTTTTGTTTGTGGCGTACTATGTACCCTTTAAGTTTTTTAAGCGTTTGCAACAATCCTTACATCTTCTCCTCATCTTCCTCGCGGGTCCTTAGAATGAACTTTAAAAATGTTTTTTCCGTCGACTTCCTATTTGCTCTTCACTAGAGTGATTCTCAACATTCTTCAATATATAATCAATAATTTTCTCTCTAAATTTTAGATTTGGTATCGCTTGGTTCCCCACTGTTTGGTCAAAATGGTGTATACATGGTAAATGGTATACCATGCATTTACTGAAGAGGTCCCGGATATTAGCTCCATAATTACTTTTCTATACCATTCTACCGTTTTCTGTTAACATTTATAATAGGATCACATTTCATTTGATATATCAGCTATCTTCTTCGCACTATTGTAAGAAAAAACGGTGTCTGGTTTTAATTTATCATCATTGCCACGAATAATGGCGCAATTGTGAGATCTCGAAGTGGTTAACACTCAGATGGGACTTCTGTGGGTCCACTTTAAAAATTTCACGCCGCTCCGATTTTCAAGAGATATAATGTCGCCGCGTTTCTGTTTCTGCTTTGTGGCAGTAGAAACTTTCTATTTATTTTGACTGTATTGTAAATATATGTGCTTTTGGTGTGAAGATCTTCGACTACAGGAGTACATGTATAAAAACGGTCGGTAAATAAAGTCTGGTCCTCGAATAAATCTCGTATCAATGTCATGACCACATCATGAGAATGTGCTTCTAGTATTCACATTTCATTTCTTCCAGAATAAATATGCACATTATATGTATATCCGTTCGGAAGGCAGAGTTTGTACAGTTTTAATCCATACTTGTGTCGCTTACCTGGTATATATTGACGAAAATTTAGGTGTCCTTTCCACGGAACCATAATTTCGTCAATTACTATACTTTTACCGGGTTTTGCTGCATCCTGGAGTTCACAAAGAATTTTACCCTCTACATTTCGGATTCTGTGTTACCGATTCCCGGTTTTAGCAGTAACATTATCAGAAAAGTGTAAGTTCTTCTATATATCCAAAAATCAGTCGCGTTTCACTGCTTTTATTATACGTGCATTCGCATGCACCGCCTTTTTGCTCCAATAGAGTCCAATTTCGGGAACCTGCACTTCAAGCATAACAAGCACGATACCAATATAGGTATTCAATTCACTTTTTGTAATGGGGTTCCATGCTTGTTGATGTTGTATCCTGTCATATGATGCATTCGCTATTCACAGAGCAGCGTATCTATTCGTCTCTTCAACGATGATCTCAAATATCACGCCTGATAAAGATAATTTATATAATGCAACAGGATTGACGCAGTCCGTCTACTTGATAAGTAGCTCTCCTCCTTCTGAACACTTTTCTCTGATGCAAATTTTTCTGCTATTTTCCGCCATTCCGCATTATCATATTGATCCCCTAAACCAGACTCCGAAACTTCTTCCTCCGTGGTACTCCTATCGGTTGCCGTGTCGATGATGATGATGAAAGTATTCTATTTCGTCGTCCCTTTCGCATGATTCCAGATACAGATTCATCAGACGAATTACTGAATTCCATATCCTTTGTATCTAATATTTAGATGAGCAAAAATGACAAATGAAAAACGATAACCGCCTCTTTAGAAGGAAGGAAACTTCATACTACCTTTATACCTACTGGAAGGAATGTGTACTCGGGAACCTTTCAGAACTGTACTGACCTCGCGCCTCATAAAAACTTCGCACTATCCACAATACTCACAACGCACACTAACTAAAGTCTTCTTCACTTGCCGTCAACTCTAAACTCTTCGTAAACCACGTGTCGCTGTCTAAACTCTCAATGATCACCCCCACTTTCGAGGTCACACATTATATAAGAAGTGTCAGCTGGGTAGAATTCGTTCCCTCAGAAATCACTGATTTCTCTCATTACGTGAGGGCGGTCCTAAATGTCTAATTGGGGCGCCGAATGCCCAGAGGCTGGTGGGCACCCCTAGGCCCGCGATTGGCCAATGGAAAGGGAATTTTTCTGGAAAATCGCACAATGGTGCACGGCCACATAGCCCGGAAATATACATTTCTTTGGCGATCCTGGAGACAATACTCTAGGGCGGAGCCCCAGAGACCCTTTGCATGTTACAAGTTGCCAGGGCGCCTGGAAATCGTTAGTCGGGGATTCGACGAAATTGCCGCTCGCACTCAACATAATTTACGCATAAAACTTACACTACGTCCTTGAACTAATTTCGTCGTGTGCTACAATCGGTCGCAGTATTTGTAGAGAGCTATTGCGTTTGAATGTGTCCTATTACTTCTGTTCTAAACTTCTCATGGTCCGAAACAAGAGAAGCTAAATTCCTGCTTGACCGAACTTGTGCTCTGTCACGTTGAACTTGGCTGCCAATGGGCCAGGGGAGGGCCACGTGCTCTACACTCGAGGACGATCCCCAGCACGGAGTCATAAATATCGAGTGGCCACACAACCGGAGAGTGCTCCGGACACCGCGCTTGGGTGATATGTAATTTATATATATTAAGTGCCTGAAGTATCGGCGCTTCACCTTGCTGGAGAGGGATCACTCCACCACCCCTTCGCGTGAGAGGACTTATCCTCCCTCAAGATGTACAATGCGAAGATCAATGGAACGCCCGTGATCCCAAAACTCCTATAAGGGAAGATTTCCCCTGTTTGGCCATCTCCACTGGTTTTCAAAACGCATCATGGAAAATCATGGAGAAAGTAAAAAAATTCCATTAAAACGGAAAAAAGGAGTCATCGAAACGTCGAAGAGTGCAATTAAATCTTCGAAACGCCGAAAAGTCAAAGTGGAAGTTAGTTTCCTCCTAATGTGCTAGTAGGCATTAGGGCGCAAGCATTGAACAGTATAATTTGGTGCCGCGCCGCACCATGGAGCGGACCACTAGTTGAAGCGCCGCCGCACGGAACAGACACCGAATATTCACGTATGCGTCAACGTGTTAAGATTGAATCCGTGAATTATGCCGTCTACTACCGAAACTGTTCTGTGGATTTACTCACGGCATACTTGGTTTGTCTCTCGGAATCACAGCATGTGCAAAGCTGCCAACGTAGCCTTTCGACTCCCATAGAGGGCGGTTACGTTCTCGAAAGTTTCGACACTTGATCTTCTAATTCATACATGAAACTAAGGGGCTCGTTACTAAAATGTATACTGGCTTGCTTCTTTGAACAAAAATTTATACTCTCGATACAGCGAGTTAGGTTCACGGAAGGTAAGATACTCGGTAAAGAGTATAACTTTATAACACTAGGAAATGTTCTCAGGTGGCTAGCCTACCTACTATAATATTAAGCCTTGAATTAAGGTGTCTATTGCCAATACCTTTCAGCGAATTTACACACGTAGTACCTAGTTTGCCTCTCGGAATCCCAGGATACGTGAAGCTATTAACTTAGCTGTTCGAATCCCAAAGAAGGTGGAAACACTCTTGCGTGGTTTCACTATCGATTCTGCTATTCCGAAATGAAATTACAGTCTCCGTCTGCTAAAGTGTCTAATAATTTGTTTCCGTGAGCACTATGCAAGACACTCGCTACAAAGGGTTATGGGCTCGGAAGATAACGTACCAATAAAAAGTATGACTTTATAGCACTTGGAAATGTTCCCCGATTGCTTGCCCGTCTACTTTGATATTCAAACCGTGAACTAAGGTGTCCATTGCCAGCAATTTTCACGTATTCTCTTCCAGAATACCTGTTATGATTCTCGGAATCTCTGGGTAGGTGAAGCTTATCACTTATCCGCTCGACTCTCACAGAAGGTGACAACGTTCACGAGCGTCTTGACTCTCAATATTCTTGTTCATAATGAAATTAATTTGCCCGTCATAATAGTGTTTACTAATTTCTGCGACTGAACACGAGGTAATACCCTCGATACGACAGGATAGCGTCTCCGAAGATTGGGCCATCAGTAAAATGTTTGACTTCATACCAGTAGGTAACGTTCTACAACGGTTTGACTGTCTGCTTTTAATGTGTCTATTGCTAATAGTGATCAGCGGATATACTTCCGGAATACCTGCTTTGACACTCGGCATTGCAGGGTGGGTGAAGGTATTGACTTAACCGTTCGTCTCTGACAGAAGGTGGTAACGTTGTCGAGCGATTTCAATCTCGACCTTTTAATTCCTGCATCAAATTAAGGAGCTCGTCACTAAAATGTATAATAATATGTTTCCCTATACACGTAGCTATACTCTCGATGCGGCGGGTATGTTACTCGGGAAGTGAGGTATTCGGTAAGAGGAATGACTTAATACGAATTTGTAATATTCGCCGTCGGTTTGAATCAGTACTTTGATATTCATACCAGGAATTGCGGTGCCCATTGCCAATACTTTTCAGCGGATATACACCGTGTATAGCTGGTTTGAGCCTTGGTATAACAGAGTTGGAAACGCTATTGGCTTAGCTGTGCGACTCTCAAGGAAGGTGGCAACGATCTCCAACGGTTTGCCACTCGATCTTCGAATTCATACATGAAATTAAGGTGCTTGTCAATCAAATGGATAATATTTAGCATCGCTGTACACGAAGTTATTCTGACCACAAGGCGTGTTAGCTTCTCGGATGGTAAAGCCTTCTGTAAAATATTTGTCGCAGTCCCAAATGAGTAGCGTTCTACATCGTGTTGACGGTCGGCTCTGACATTTATTCCTTCAATTAAAGTGTCTATTGCCAATAATGTACAATGCAACTATTACCGCAATACCTGGTTTGGTTCTCGTAATCACAGGATAGGTTAAGCGATAGGCATAACTGTGAGATTCTATAAGAAGGTATGATCGTTCTGGAGCGGTTTCACACTTCATCTTCTAATTCATACATGAAATTAGTATGTCCATCAGTAAACAGTATACTAATGTTCTTCTCTGAGAACGATGTTATCCTTTCGATACCTGTCTACAACTGGTTGACGGTCTGCTTTATTATTCAAACCGTGATTTAAAGTGTCTATTGCCCATACTGTTCAGCGGATTTACTCCTTGAATACTTGGAATGCCTCCCCGAATCACTGGATAGATGAAGATTTGGACTTAGCGGATCGAATATCATAGGAGGTAGTAACGGTCACGAGATCGATCCCGAAACCTCGACCTTCGAATTCATACATGAAATAGAGGTGCCGGTCACTCAA
>NW_027470966.1:0-30702 GCF_051020765.1 Lasioglossum baleicum
ACTTGACAAAATTTCTTTGAATCCGTCATCAATCTACCTTCTATCGAATCGACATTCTTCAACGAAGTGTATTAATTCAAAAGTTTGAGAATTTGAACAAAATCGTGGAATCGTTGAGGGACAAAGTCATCGTCCCTTAATTTCTATCAAATCAAAACAGGTCTCTCAATTTTCGAATCAATTTGATAGAATTTTTTTGAAACAGTCATCCATCTACTTTCTATCGAATCAACATTCCTTATCACAGTGTATTAACTCAGAAATTTCGAGAATTGGAACAAAATCGCGGAATTATCGGAAGACAAACGTTTCAATTCGTCAGATCGATCATTCGCGATTATTCGCGATCGGGGAGGTCGCGATCAGCCTTGATTCGTCACGATTACGACCTGTTGGATCACGATCGATCGCGTGGCAGGTAAAAGTGAGCTGGAAGGCCGGTAGAGTTAACGGTAAAAGATCGCTCGCCGAGGATCGAGCAGCGAATTCCTCCGGTTCCTTCGCGATCGATCGAATTCCGCGATCGAGGGTTCAAGGCAAGCCTGATACTGGATACAGGACTCGCCTTCCAGTCGATGACGACACCCGGTGTATCCTGACTCACTCGAATGGACAAAGTATCCCATCAAGGACACGGCCAGAAATAGGCTCGATGCAGGAACACGAGATCCTGTCGTGTTCATTTCAAAGAATTCATTGTTCGTCGTAAATTCTTATCAAGCTTCTCCAATTTTCTTTTTTCTTTTTTTTTTCTTCGAATTATATAGGCCATTTCTCGTCGCGTGTCCCTCTTGCATCTTTGTAAACGCGTTTACTCCTTCGAGGATATTAAGGATTACGTACAGTATCTGAAACGATACGAGGGAATTAACGCTAAACCTACCGTGACCGATAAAATGACCGGTAGACGAAGGAATATAAGAGAAAGATTAATTACACGCATATAAACGATGACGTACATTATGGATTTTTTAATTAAAATGTGAAAGATACTCACTTAATAAGATAACTGAAGAATTTGATAAAATTCATACCACAGGTAGTTCTCGAAAAAATGTTTGACCATGGTGCGTATTACATCGGTGAAAACAGGTGAGAACCTCAAAGGCAGGGATCAACCTCAAGCATATTTTTCTTCTGAAAACAAATTCATTTTTTAAAACACACCTTTCGTGACATAGGTAATACGATCGTATAAAATTTTTTAAACGGTATATTAAAAATAAAAGGTACCAAGACACGGTCACGATTATTAAAGGACGAATTGTTCTTTACCCCATTACCTATCTAACCACTCGTTAAATTCTCGTTCGCTGGTCGTCGATGCGTCAACGTTGCGAAAGCATGGCGGCATCGGCGTCCAGCCTGTCGGGGAGAACGAGGTGGGAAGGAGAGATGGGAATTGGAAAGCAGAGAAACCAAAGTGTAACTTAATCACAGATGCGACAAAGCGAGCGAGATCGGAGTGACCAGGTTGGCGACGGTGCGATGTCCGACAGGTCTGGCGTTCGACATAGAGCGGCAGACGTGCGACTGGAAGACCAACGTGAAGAACTGCGACCAACTCGAGAGTAAGCCTTTCATTTCGATTGCTATGCGACTAAACCGCGTTCCCTTTGCTTTCTGTCCGACACGAACAGGTGCACGAAATCCGGCCTGAAGCAAATCACGTGCCCCAGCGGACTGGCCTTTGACTTGGACAAACAGACCTGCGACTGGAAGGGCAAAGTCACCAACTGTGACAAGCTCGAGAGTAAGTCGATGTATCGACCAGGGTGAGCCGGATACCTGCCTCCGTTTCCGGCCAGCCGTTTCTACCTGGAACCCGTTTATCATTCTCGTTTGCCGTTTTCGTTTATCGTTTTCCGAGGGAAAATATTCTCCTCTTTCTTACTTATTAATCGTCTATCGATTGAAAAATCCCTAGTCTTTCCTAGTTTTTATTTCGTTTTATCGTAACACAGTCGAGTCTTTCGCGATTACGAAAATCGATGATCGCGAGAGAGGCGTAAGTAAAGAGATTTTAAGAAACTTCTAATGCTTGGCCACGAAATATACACGACTTTAGACCACTTTTGTAATCATTGACGCGTAGTATGTTGTTTTTTTTTAATTTTTTGATACAATCGAGAATAACCGGCGAGTAAACGGAGTTCCCGGTGGGAAGGCGGCCATTTTGAGAAGGTTTTTCTCTTACTCCTTATTCGAGGATGACGAAAAATGCTTCGGACGACACGGAGGAGGCCGGCTCTTCGTAGACTCGCAACGTAGCACGCACAATTCGTAAGGTAGTACTAACGCACGATTATCCTCACGCACCTTTGAGTTTCATCCACGAACCTTCTCGTCTCCGAAATACCAAAGGAAAAATCAAAATCGTCGATATATTCTCGATAATTTCTTTTCTCTACACATGCAACTCCTCGATCGTGTCTGCCAGTGACCAAATTCGGTAATCCAGCGAGTGCGTTCACGCGTCGACTGCGACTTTGCATTTGCATATCGAACAGGAAATCACAGAAGTTTCTTGTTCCGAAATCGAAAGAAAATTATCGAATTACCGATGACTCCCGTTGCAGTGGTCGTGTGAAAATTCTATAATTTTCCTTCGTGCACGATGACTCGCGTTGCAGTGGTCGCGTGGAACACGTTGAACGCGTGAAAATTCTATAATTTTCCTCCGTGCACGATGATCGCGATGCAGTGGACGCGTGGAACGCGTGAAAATTCTATAATTTTCCTTCGCGCAGCAAAGCGAGTCCCGTTCCGAGAGGGTTGAAGCGTAAGACAGCCGGGGAAAAAATGTGCAACGGGTTTACTTTCTAAAGTCACGCAAAAGCGATCCGCGGCTCGCAAGTTCGCGATAGTTTTTCGCTCTGGTCTGTCCCGGGTGTTACGCGAACGCGCGAGTCTGTTCGGGCGAACGTTGGACGCGTTGGCCGAGTGAAAATGCACGGTCGTTACATGCGAGACCGCTTTCGAGACGTTGTAACCTCCAGTCCAGCCACTTTCGATTCGCGGCCGGGAGACTGGTTTGGATTTTGAGCGAAAGTGCAGCCCGGAGACGAGAAGCTCGTGCCTCGAGCGCGTTCTAACCCAGTTTCCAGCCTCATCGATCCTCTCTTCCTGCCGATTCACGCAATTCTCTCGATCGGCATTCTACCGACTAACAGCCGAGAAGATACGCGCTTTTTTCCCATCTCGCTGCTTCGGCTCGTTCCTTCGTTATCGTTCCGTGCCCATTGTCTTCCCGAGAAAACCCACGATCGAGATAAAACGCGGCGTGGAAGCTGGAACCCTTCGAGACTCGAACGCGTAATCCCGGAAGGTGAAAACGACCAGAACCAGGCAACTTTCGGATTATGTTAATCGCGGAAAATTCTCGGAGATGCTTGGTGCCGATACTGGTTTCAGGACTGAGACTGCCTTCGGGAGATTCAAACATAACAAAGTAACCGAATTAAAATATAGATAATTCGTTCGAAAATGAGAATTTTGGAAAGAGAAATTTACGCGAGTTAAGAAATTACTAGATCTAAGGAGAGAAACGAGAATCCTTGACATTTGCGAATATTAAGAATTCTAAAGTCGAGTTTAAACGAAGCGTATTCTCATTATCTTATCGAAGCTATAGAAAGATTAAAAATCCGGGACTGAAAGTACGTAGTCACTCTGAGCAACAGTTAAGAGATCTAAGGAATCTCTCTTCCATTATTCCGTTAAAAATCTTCCGCGAATCATGCTGGAACGTTACAGTCGCGTTTGATAAATGAACGAGTAAGAAATCAGCGGAGTAGATTAAGATCCAACGATCTCTCTCTCGTTGTTCCATTAAAAATCCTTCTGGATTCATCGTGGAACGGTAAAATCTCGTTTGATAGATGAACGAGCGAGAAATCGGACGGGACGGTGCGCGATTATGATCCGGTGGATCTCTCTTCCTCTGTTTCGTTAAAAATCGCTAATGGATTCATCGCGAGGCGGTGAAATCTCGTTTGATAAATGGATAAGCGAGGAACTACGAGCGGAAAAGGTTAGAGTAACGGCACCGGCAGGTCCCTAGAGGCTGGACGAAATGGAATTGTCAGAAAGCCCTCTCGAAAACGCCATTCCACGCTTCAATACGTCACGTTTATCGGTCGTATCTCGAAATCGACTCGCGGCACGCAATGACTTTTCAGCTTTATAGAATTCACGCTCACACGCTCGCACCTGTACATAAAGACACACCTATACATACTCTGGCACACACGTACACATACGTACACACGATTCTTTCTCCTCGCGATCGCTCCAGGTACGAGGTAGCACGTTCTCGATCGCTGATCTCGCTCCTTTTCTCTCTCTTTCTCTCTCTCTCTCTGTCTCGCCATAAGTACGCATATATCACTCTTTCTCTCTTCTCCTCGCTGTCTGTCTCTCTTTCTCTCGCTCTGTCCGCGTTCAGATCGGTTTCGCTTCGACGATCTGGCCTCCTTAACAGCGACTCCTCGTTATTTAGTCGGCTCGTTCGCTTTTACCTCTCGAAACTCGCGCGAGTAGCGTCGCGATCGATCATTAATTATCTCCTTCCTTCTATCTCTCTCTCTCTCACTCGCTCTCCTTTTCTGTCTCTGTCTCTGTCGCGGAATAATCTCATCTCGCAGCGTTCCTCGTGAACGCAGCGTTCTCCAGCTGCCATCGCATCTCTGCTCTCTTCTCTCTTTCTCTCTGTCTGTCTCTCTGTCTCTATCTTCCGCTGCCGCCGTTCTCGAACGCGGCCGAATTCCTCCGCTTCCGTTTCGAAGGTCCCGCGCGTGTTCCACGGTCCCGTGGGACCCATTTGCTCCGATTTACCATTAGCTAAGCGGAAAAGGAACGTGGGATCGCGAGACGAGCACGGTGCGTTCTCCGACCCGAGTTTATCGGCTCGCAATTAAGCTTCTCTTCGTAAAATCGCGAATTTCTCCAAGCAGTTTTTGAATAATAAAGGTTCTCGACGTTCCAGTATCACCGGAGAATTTTGACAATGGTACTTTCGTGACCAAAATTCGAATCTCAACGGATTCTTCGAGAATTCGCGTCGATTTTGCGAAACAAACGGTGGAGTAACTTTTTCGTGGATTTCTTTCCTCGAGAATAACCGAGTCCTTGAATTTTCGAGCGATTTATTGGCCGATTTGTCGGTAGAATATTCCGGTAGCCGAGGCTCGTTTCGAAATCCACCGATTTGTAATGAAACGTCGGGTTTAAGACCGTTGGTGGAAGCGATAAATTATTTAACGAAGTCTCGGGGAAATTTTATAGACCTCTTTCCCCGGATAATTGCATAATTCCGCCTGGGTCGTGGATAAAGCCGGGTTGAAAAAGATGGCTGTTTACGGTACACGCGGCGTGAATTATCGATCTATTTACTTTCCAGCTGATTGATTTTCAGACACAGCCTCGCTCCGTTGTTCCGCCTTTTGTGCTATAATGATCGCTATAATGACAATAGATCCGCGTTGCGTCAGACCGATTAGAATTGACCTATTTCACGTGATTTCGATTTCGGTCTGCCCGTTGGAACGAGCCGATGAAACGCGAAAGGAAGGCCCGTGCTCGGTTTCAAACTCCGCAAACAGATCCGTTCCTTTTGCAATTCGCGCGAGCCGCGAATGAAATTAAATCGGAGCTGTCTCGCGTGTGTGTTCCCTCTATCTTTCTTTTTTTTTTCCCGCCGCGTGTACATGCACGCGTGTACGTGCACACACAATCGAGACCACATTGCAATTCTCTTTTCTCGCTCGGCACGTCGAGGCACCGCCTCGCTGTTTTATCTCTGCCTGTCTTCGCCTTTCGCAACAGCCCATCTCTTCACCACTAGTTACTTCTACTCTACTTCTCATTATCGTATCTACGCGTGTGTGCGTGCGTCTACTTCGACTTTCAACTTCTCTATTCTACTTCTCCCCTTTTATCTCTCACCCTCTGTCAAATTCATCATGGAATTAGCTGCGTGCGAATCGTTGCGAGCCAACAGGGGCAAAACGATACTCTCGACTTGGACACTTCTCGCGATGGGCGACCCATCTCGTCCATTTCGTTCCCGTGTTACTTCCACACGCGTCGCCATTTTGTTTCTCCAGTCCCGGCCTCGGTCTCGGAGAACCTTCGGGGCCGGATGTCTGTTCGTTCCTATGTTCAAAGGTCTCGTTCGTTGCGGCTGTCGCGTCGGTTCCGTTTCCGCTTTTCCTAGACCGGAAATCAGAGGATACTCCTCGACCGAAAGGGAACCGACGAGAGAAAAGATCGGCCAGACGCAGTGGCGTAGGAACTATCAACTCAAAAGACGATCCGAGTCCCAGGATCAACGACTTGACACCTTCGCGGCGTGATCACCGCTGCTCTCGGTTTTTTTTTTCGCCAAACGGGGTACCAATTAATTCCGCGGTGGCTCTGTTACGCTTCGGGTACACTTGACACTAGGAATTAGCAAAGAAACCGAGTCGCGGAGGTGTCGAGGGAAGTTCGCACACCTGTACATAGAGTCCACGTGTACATAAATACCAGATTACACGGGCGACCCGAGGAATCCGTAACTGGTCCTGATACAAGATGTAATTACTCCGATGCTTAACCCTTCGCGGTCCAAATGCTACTCGACGTTCTATCCCAACCGATCCATAGTCTACGACAATCTCGATATTCCGTAAGCGAAATTGAAGAAATACGCTTTTCAGGATAGAAAAGCTTCGGATCGGGATAGAAGGTCGCAGAATAAGCTGAGGAAACGAGGATTGCGAAGGGTTAGCGTCCGAACTGGCGGGGTATCGTAGCTTTGGTTCACATTAATCCCGCACAGTAACAACCTTCTAACCCTAAAAGTGCGTCGATTATCCAGAATCACCCCGTATCTCTTAGCTCTAACCGCGCGAACACCGATTGCCAGTCGCGGGAGGTGAACCGATAATCTCCACGGTAACGTAATTCTCCACGTAGAATCACAGGTTCCTGCGCCACTGGTGAGCGCGCCTCGATCTCTGTACATAAATTGGGCGAAGTAAAAGTAGAAGTTACAGCTGTGGTGAACGCCAAATGGTCCCGTAGTAGCGATTGGTTGAGAAGGCGCAGCCGACGAGTCGGCCCGTTAACGAGGATTACGTTTGCAGAGCCGCGTAAGGTGCTGCCCATCCTGAGGACCGACGAACCAGTCTGCCCCGATGGCAAGCTCTCGTGCGGTAACGGCGAGTGCGTGGACAAGGAGCTCTTCTGCAACGGTAAACCGGACTGCAAGGACGAATCCGACGAGAACGCCTGCAGTGAGTATTGCTTTAATCGACTCGCGGTCGTAATCGAGAACTTCTTTTGGTAGCGAGCGAATTGCGGGACGAGGCTGAGCGAACGTGTCGGCATGCTCTTTGCTCCTCCTCTTCGCGTTCTGTGTTTTTCAACCGGCTACTCGGCTCCGTCGTTCTCCAAATCGAAAACGAACGTTTGTTTCGAAAGCGTCAATTCTTCCGATCTAGCGATTTTCTTCGTTCGCTCCATTTTTTAATTTTTCGCCCGGTAATATTTTTGCCTTCGTAATTTCTTTTTTGGGGAAACCCGAGAGGAACGAGAGCCAAAATGCAGTATCACAGAATTCCGCGTTTGTTCGTTAAAACCGCGACGGTTTGCCGGCTGTTTTATGCGTTGCTACCTTTCGAGGCCGCGTTAAATGGAAACCGCAGGCTGGCTCGCATCGCAGGCCAACGGAACGCTTTGTGCAATCGCAATTAATTCGAGCTATTGCAAGACTCGCCGACGACCAGCTAACCCCCCACTTGTCACTCGACAGCGGTGGAAACGGACCCTAACCGTGCGCCGGACTGCGACCCGACGCAATGCGCGCTTCCGGACTGCTACTGTTCCGCCGATGGGACCAGGATCCCCGGCAACATCGAGCCATCCCAGGTGCCGCAGATGATCACTATTACTTTCAACGGGGCGGTGAACGTGGACAATATCGACCTCTACGAGGAGGTGTTCAACGGACAACGTCAGAACCCTAATGGTTGCCAGATCAGAGGCACCTTCTTCGTGTCTCACAAATACACCAACTATTCGGCGGTGCAAGATCTTCATCGTCGTGGCCATGAGATCGCTGTGTTCTCCTTGACCCACAAGGACGATCCTCAGTACTGGACCCAAGGAACCTACGACGACTGGCTGGCAGAGATGGCCGGGGCCAGACTGATCATCGAACGCTTCGCTAACATCACCGACGGATCCATCATTGGTCTAAGAGCTCCGTATCTTCGCGTGGGTGGCAACAAACAATTCGAGATGATGGCTGACCAGTTCTTCGTCTACGACGCTTCCATCACAGCCTCTCTAGGCCGCGTTCCCATCTGGCCGTACACCCTGTACTTCAGAATGCCTCACAAGTGCAACGGCAACGGCGGAAACTGCCCGTCCAGGTCTCATCCTGTCTGGGAAATGGTGATGAACGAGCTGGACAGAAGAGACGATCCGACTTTCGACGAGTCTCTGCCAGGCTGTCACATGGTCGACTCGTGCTCCAACATCCAAACCGGAGAGCAGTTCGCCAGGCTGCTCAGGCACAACTTCAACAGGCACTTCAACAGCAACAGGGCACCGCTTGGCCTTCACTTCCATGCTTCCTGGCTGAAGAGCAAGAAGGAGTACAGAGAGGAGCTGATCAAGTTCATCGAGGAGATGTTGGCCAGGAGCGACGTGTACTTCGTTACCATGGTCCAGGTGAGTGGACTGGCTCGTGGTTACGGGTTTGTTTGAGTAATCGAGGGTGGGATTGATTGCTCGGGACAGAGAGAGCTCCGGCCAGTCGGAGAATTGGGTTAATGGTCTACGATAGTCTATACTCGGGGAAATTCGACGTTCCGTTATGGTTCCACCAGATATCTACGAAGATTCTCTTTAATCGCGTAGATCAGAGGCTGTGAAAATATTGAAAATTTACAGTAGTTAGGAAATTTCCTCTAGAAGTGTCGCTGAAAGTATGTACTTGCGGAGAAACCCAATAGTTATTACGATTTATTCGTTGTTTCAATTTCGCAGCATGCAATAGTCTGTACTTGGGGAAATTCAAACGTTTCGTTACGATTCTGCCAGATTTCTATGAAGATCCTCTACTATAACATAAATCGGAATCGGCGAGAGACTCGTAGGCTGTGAAAATTTTGAAAATTCGTCGCAGCAAGAGAATTTTCTCCGAAAGTGTCGCTGAAAGTACGTAATTGCAGAGAAATCCAGCGGTTATTACGAGTCTCCTGGGTTAGTCCAATTTATTCGTCGTTTCAATCTCGCAGCATCACGATGATTCTCATTCGCGACCCATCAAGCTGCTGACTTGCTTTTATTTCCCTTCGAGTCCATTTATTTCCCGTTTGCAATCTAACCGCGCGATACCAACTTCTCCAAGTGGTCCAGTTTTATTTGCCGACTCCCACGATCGATTCGTGATCTTGTTTTTATTCCCGAGCATCGTCCACGTTCGGTTCTCCGACAGGATTTCCGCTTCGAGTGTCCTAATAATAAAAACGCGTAGGGTCGGACCTCGATATCGGTCCATTGAAGAAAACCTTGCTGGAAAATTGAATCCGCGTCGCGGTGAAGCTGCGGTTAAACACACGGTCGAGTATCGACCCCGAGATATTAATCCTCGAGGATTGAAGTTTCGATAATACGGTTTTCAACGATTTTCAATCACCGACAGGTATAATTCTCCTGGATATTGCGGTCTACTTACATCAAAGATTCATCTCGCGTACAGCTCTGCAAACGAATTCGACTTCCAACAAATAGAGCTTTAATAAATCCTCTAAACCTCGAAATATATGCATATTCCGGAATTATGCGCTGAAACGAAATTCATTTAGGATCTCGTCCGACGAAACCCATTTCACTTCCATTTATTGCTATTCAGCGGTACAGCTTTCACCGACAGATCTACGAAATCTCCAAACAAAAGCGTAAAAAGTAACCGAGTAATTTAAAATTCAATTCTGTTAGAATCTGGCCTAGACAATCGCGTTTCCATTTCATTTATGACTACTCGAATAATATCAAACTTTCTATAAACAGACCCAAACGATATAATTAATTACTATAATTAATTAGAATGAAATTTCTTAGAAACCTAGTTTCAACGATTCCTATTCTATAGATAGTTACTCGAACGAACTTAAACTCTACGAATAGTTCTCTGAAATCTAATGTAGAAAGAACAGCGAAGTAGCGTAAAATAAAATTCACGCGGTAGCAAGTACGTCTGACCAAGCGCGATTTCGTCTACTCGCAGGTGATCAAGTGGATGCAAACTCCGACTGAACTGTCAGCGCTGAGGGACTTCCAGGACTGGAAGGAAACCTGCGACGAGAAGGGACAGCCCTACTGCTCCCTTCCCAACGCTTGTCCTTTGACCACCAGGGAACTTCCTGGCGAAACTCTTCGTCTATTTAACTTGCATGGAGTGCCCCAATTACTACCCGTGGCTTCTCGACCCTGCCGGCGATGGTTTCACCACGAACAAATGAGCGATTCACGATTGAGATCGGTCGATCGTGTGGCGCGTGTCTTCGAAGGAAACGAGTCGCGAGTTTTCTCTGGGAACACGCGCCGAATCATCGCGCGAATAACGTGTCGCGAACGGAAACGACGAATCTCTTGCCAGGGTTCGCTCGGCGCCAACGGAATGGCCGCTGCTGCTTCGAGCGAAACGCGATTTCGATGTATCCTCTATTCGAAACGTCGAGGTTTATAATCTCTTAGAAATTCCACGCGAATCAAAACGGTCTTTATTGTGATATCTTTTTCGGGAAAGAATTCTATTGGCGGATTGAACGAGAGCACTGAGAATCCCTCGATGTCACGAAAGTCCTCGGCCCGGTTCGCCTAACAGATGTTCGCGAAACGTTTCTGCGGTCGATTGTGAAAGGAAAGAAAAGAAAAGAGAATAACGAAGGGAATTTTCCTCCGCGTGACAGAGGAACGAGTTCTTCGTGTAAGTTTATTCAACTTGTACATAACCACCGTATCCTTGCCCTTCTGATCCTTGTCCCTTTCTTCTGCGCCACACGGTACATCGATCTCATCGATCGTATCGTTGAGGCGCCCTGTACACTTGGTTAACTTTAGTGCTTAAGAAGAGTGTGAGAGTAATTAAGTAATTCTTAGAGTCCTTATTAAAGTATTTCACAATAAACGTTGTACGAAACTGAGATACCGAAATTATTTCCAACAACCTGTTCCTCGATATTTTCCAACGCTTCGAGGTTAGATAACGTGTAATGGCTGTAGTCGATTAAATTCCTGTTTCCTTAAAAGAAGCTTCGTTTTCATATACGATGATCCTTGAATTTAATTTGAAATCATTTGGCTGTAATACCGTAATTTCACGTACGTTTAGAGTCGTAGATAAAGAATGCGAAATTACTGCCAGATGGAAAGGAGGTTAGAGTGTATCCCATATTTTCTGCTATATAATTTAGCACTCGTCTGTAAAATTTCACAAGATATCTAACCTGTACGATAAAAAAGAAAAAGGTGGAAAAATAAAGTAGTCAACTTTCGAAATAGTTTGCGCGTGCAAAAGTGAATTTCGAAAACTTTCGAACGGCGGAACGTTAATCTCGATCGTAGAAACGCGTGGAAGAGGTTCGATTTGGTCGTTCGACACGATGATACATTCTCCGCAGCCTTGAGAGTCGTCGATAGGCGCCATCGTTAAGGTCGTAAAATGTCATTACTGACTCGTCCTTCCCCCTCCCCTGGACAGAGGCCCGAAGGCTCCTTTCGATTTCGGACAACATTCCTTTTCGATCACGAGTCCTGAATCGTCGCTCGAAAAAGCAAACATTCCTTGCACTTTCTTCGAATCGATCGATCAACAGGACGGA
Source organism: Lasioglossum baleicum (assembly GCF_051020765.1). Taxonomy (NCBI): domain Eukaryota; kingdom Metazoa; phylum Arthropoda; class Insecta; order Hymenoptera; family Halictidae; genus Lasioglossum; species Lasioglossum baleicum. Next base: position 11,880 of record NW_027470966.1, read on the forward strand.
TCCTTTCCATGTTTTTACTCTGTGTACAGAATTTTCTATACCGTTCTTTTAGATCTTCTTGGCTTGTTTATTTACATTCTTCTTTAGCGTGTTTACATATTTCCATCTGTTTATTTACATTCCTCGGCTTGTTTGTTTCTATTTTTTCGTTATCTATTTACGCACTCTTTTAAGTACCAACAGAATACGAATGAATATGGGTCATTGCCACTGTCAATTGGACTTTGCTATTCAATTAACTGTCTCAAGTTATATACATCGTGCTATATAAATTAACGAGATATTGGAAGGACTTTTTCCTCTTTTTTTTCTATTTTTCAAGGACGTTGGAAGAGGAAATAAAAATACGTTCAACGTTCAAATTTGATTTTCAACTTAACAAAGTATATTTGCCCACAAATTCTTGTCATATGGCAACATTTTCCCTCGTATGGAAAATTTCAACTGTTTCCCGTGAAATGCATTATAAAACTGCTAAAACTCTGTGTGATGCATGTGTGCTATTTATATGTGACCAGTTTGGCTTAATCTGACTTTTAAAACGGACCGATCACGATTCATACGTTATTCTAGCATTGTAATAAAAAGAATGGAATAAAATTTAAAGTTTAACCCTAAGGCATATACATAACATTTCACGTTTTGACATCTACATTCAACTGTACATGTGAACAATATACAGACGCAATTTACATAAATGCAATAAAGGTCAGAAAGAGTTGCATTTCCTGTACAAAAAGAAATCGTATAAATTGGTCTCTGAGTGTAAAAAAATTTGTGACGTGAGAATGTAGTTGTCTGTATGTCTAAGCAAGAAAATATTTAAAAATATCTATTTACAATAACATTTGCCGAACAGTTTATCTAATGCGACACAATTGTCGCAACATTTATTTCAAATTTATCTAAATGGATGAAGTTTCGAGAACAAGGACCGAATGACGCACCTTATTTGTTCGTTAGCTAGTAAATTGCAGGTAGTCGTGTCTATTCTTACAAAAATCGTGCACACATGTTTGCAAGTTCAAATGAATTATAACCTGCTTCCTTGTAATTGATAACATTACAACCTAAGAAAAGCACGTCTGAAAGTTCGATGTATGATGTTAGAAAATCCTAGAAAAAGTACTTGATTGTATTAAAAGTATATTCTCCCAGGTCATATTCCGATATAACTGCAGAAGATGAACGCTCCACAAATACTTAGAATAATCAATATGATGACAAACCAGAATGGTAATGTGTCTGTAACCAAAAAATATTTTCGATCGTTCCTTTCACGTTAAGCAATTAATATCTTAGAAATAATATGGGGAAAGTACACGAAAAATTAATCAATTACTTACGTCTAAACGGTATACTATGTATACAAATTTTATTATCCACAGAAATGCTAACAACAGCAGTTTCAGTGTTACTAGCAATAGTAGGGCCATCTAATTTAGTTGGTAAGAATTCTAGGCCAGTTACAAACATACTATGTGCACCAGGTACATGCAAAGCTCTTCTCAAACTGAATGCAATATATATGTCCACACTACCAGAAAAACATTGTTCCAACTGCGACGAATTTTCCGTCATCCGACACTGCTAAAGCAGACAGGGTTTCTTTATACGGTACTGCCTTGACAATACTTCCAGAATCCACATCCCACCATTTGTAGGAAGCTAGTATTCTTTCCAATCACTGCATTGGAAAGCATAAAGAGCTGAGTTTTTGATTTGTCTTCCTCCAATTTTCTAAACCTACATCTTTTATACAAATATTTCAATCCATTTGGAGCTGACCAAGTTAGATCCTTGGACTTTGAACCATTGCTCACATTCCACAAATATGCTTTACCATCCTTTGCTATGCTTGCAATTAATGTACTGTCTGGACTGAAGTCTATATCGTCTATTTCTTTCAAGTGTGCATCTATATCGTGTAATTTGTGTAATTGTGGAAACTTCCATAATCTTATATGACCATCCATTCCACCAAGTGGCCATAAACTTTCCATTTGAGCTTATTCTTACAATCCTTTGAAACGGTTCTTCATCGCTGAAAAAAATTATCATTTTCAGGATACTTATAAATTATTCCAGAGACTTTCTGTACTTTTACGAGAGATAGGTACCTAAAAATCTGTTTGTACACTATCCATTGGCTTTACTATCAACTGAAGCTTTTTGCTTTTAATATTTGAGTTGTCATCCTTAATCTCCTCTATCCTTTCTTCAGGAGTAATAATTCCTTCTACTTTATCCGTATTCTTTCTGTGCCTAAGGCCTTCCTTATCGTTACCATTGGCTCCTTTAAGAATCTCTCCATTCTTCACAGTGATCACTTTACTACTTACATTGTAAAGCTGACAATGACTCTCTTGACCTGCTGCTATCCAGATTCTCTTCTGATCATTGTAAGTTGTACAGTTCATAACAACGCTGGGACCTGTTTCATGTCTGGTCACTTCTTCGCGACAAATTGAGATCCATTGTGAGACAAATCAAATATTTCCTGTTCGTTGAAATAATTTATTTAACATATGCACACAATTAATGCACTTTTAACATAAAAAAATCTTTAAATCAAGGGAAATTCTTACAAATCCATTTGCAACTCCAGTTTTCGATGAGCCTCCGCCACCACCGACTAGGATATGCCGTCCCCGTCAACATCTGCAGCGTATACAGGGGGAAATTTACCCTGGCCAGCAGGTCACAATTATTCCTCCTGGAAGGCATTCGAACGAGTCGCTACGCTGTTACGAACGTTCCCGTTTTCGTCACTGTCGCGTAGACAGGTATCTATTGATAGCCAAGGACCATGACTAGGCTACAAAACCGGGCACCTGTCGAGATTCCCGATTTTTTTTAACAGACACGATACGTGTTTCATGAACATTCAACACTAGTCTTTCACGAAAACAGACGACAAAACAGCGTTGAACACGTATTCAATCTCGTGTTGCTTTGTTTCCCGAACACACCACAAGGTGACCATAGTGTGGTATTCTAAGTGGACAGGCTAATGTCGCAAACTTCAGCAAGTTCGCAAACGGCAAGATGGCTGGTGCCATTGTACGGTGTTTTTCAGGTCCCAAGGAGACAGTTGGGTAAGTTTCGATGTTATTTTGTTTAATTTTCGATCATAATTACGATGTTTAACACGATCAAGGCCAACTACGATATGTCAAACGTTAGTCTACCGTTGTTCCTTTATTAGAGAGGAATATCGACGTTTTGCGTTGTCGTTGAATCGAGGTTATGTAACGTAAGAAATTTACTTGTTTTGTAAGGTTTCCTTGGGTCTTCGTTGAGCAGTCATCAACAGAGAACATTTGCCGATGCCGCACCCGAAGGAAAGGTAGACTTAATTAATTTATTTTTTTTTTTTTTCATTAATTTGTTATGTCATGTGATATCGTGCCAAAAATATAGTACGATTCGTGTTGTTTGTTTTTATAGAAAAAGGGTGGTCCCTTGGCTGATCAAGACCGTATTTTCACAAATTTATATGGCAGACATGACTGGAGGTTAAAGGGTGCTCTGAAAAGAGGAGATTGGTACAAGACCAAAGAAATTGTAGAAAAAGGTGCAGACTGGATTATCAATGAGATCAAAGTATCTGGTCTGAGAGGTCGGGGAGGTGCAGGTTTTCCATCTGGCATGAAATGGTCCTTTATGAATAAACCTTCTGATGGAAGACCAAAATATTTGGTAGTTAATGGAGATGAGGGTGAACCCGGAACATGTAAAGACCGTGAAATTTTACGTCATGATCCTCACAAATTGGTAGAAGGTTGTTTAATCGCTGGTCGAGCAATGGGAGCTTGTGCTGCTTATATCTATATTCGTGGTGAATTCTATAATGAAGCATCAAATATGCAAGTTGCTATTGCTGAAGCATATCAAGCCGGTTTGATTGGAAAAAATGCCTGTGGATCTGGTTATGACTTTGATATCTTTGTGCAAAGAGGAGCAGGAGCATATATTTGTGGAGAAGAAACTGCTCTTATTGAATCTATCGAAGGAAAGCAGGGAAAGCCTAGGCTAAAGCCACCTTTCCCAGCTGATGTTGGATTATTTGGGTGCCCTACTACTGTCACAAATGTTGAAAACTGTTGCAGTAGCTCCTGTAAGTCTATCTATCTAGCTTGCATATATCTATTGCTATTAGGAAATCGATATTCATAGAAAGTTTTAATTCTAAAATTAAATTTTGAATGTATAGACCATTTGTAGACGAGGCGGAGCGTGGTTTGCGTCATTCGGTCGACCACGTAATCACGGAACTAAATTATTTAATATTTCGGGACACGTAAATAATCCCTGTACCGTAGAAGAAGAAATGTCCATTCCTTTGAAAGAGCTTATCGAAAGACACGCAGGAGGAGTAATCGGCGGATGGGATAATTTGTTAGGTGTAATCCCTGGTGGATCTTCCACTCCTGTTATTCCCAAAAGGTATTCAATTACAAATACGAGACCCGAGGAACTTGTAATCATCTAAATCATTTTGCAGTGTATGTGATACTGTGTTATTGGACTTTGATGATCTTGTCAGAGTACAGACCTCCTTTGGTACTGCAGCTGTGATCGTGATGAATAAGCAGACTGATATCATTAAAGCTATCGCTCGTCTTATTAGTTTCTATAAACACGAATCTTGCGGTCAATGCACTCCTTGTCGCGAAGGAATAAGCTGGATGTACAAAATCATGGGAAGGTATATAACGTATTTTATTTGTTTGGCTTCGTTTGAAAGTAAAGCAATAAATTAGATGTGGAAAATTATAAAACGAATGCCTGTTTAGGTTCGTCAAAGGACAAGCGGAAGTACACGAAATAGATATGTTGTGGGAGTTGACTAAACAAATTGAAATGCACACTATCTGTGCTTTGGCGGATGGTGCAGCATGGCCAGTACAAGGCCTGATTAGGCATTTTAGACCTGAAATAGAAGCACGTATTCAAAGCCGCAAACGAGCTATGGCCAATTGAAACTAAAGGTATAGAGTTCAGAAACCTTTGAACTTTCCAATATTTACTACTCGACAAACGAGCAACTGGAGGACACGAGTGTATTTATACCTGTATGATATTATATTTATTTACAGTGTATATAAGGCGTACCACGATGCGGTGTAGTTGAATTTCCTATGTAATTCTACTGGACCTTTATCATCTTTTGATGGTCTGGTCAATAAAGTAAATAAAAGAACATAATTTGTCTGTGTTAATATAGGATCAGAGACGTCACATTTTAAGGTAATTTAATTTTCCTTTTTTTTTCTGTTTTTCTTTTTATGGTTTAGTACAAGGGAATATAATTCATAAGTATTCGTTTTCTAATGGAGACCGAATATAAAACAGATATATTACAATACCTTTATATGTAAAGGATATCGAGAAAATTAAACTAAAACTAAAGTAAAAGATACTCAAAGAGGATTGCGATTTTATTTCAACGATAGCGGAATCCAAAAAAATAACAGCCTCTAACCCTGTTCGGAGTAACATCGTTACAAGCGATCTTGTTTGTTCTCATTGAGAATTCAACGAGACGCAGCGAACACCAAATCATAACGCATAACGTGACAAAATTAATAAGCCATTCGTGTCTGTATATTTTCACCAAATGTACAGTATGATTCGATTACAGTATGTTACCGAAGAATCATTTGTCGTTACTTGCGAAATACAATTCTAATAACGATCGAGGGTAGCGATGTTGGAAATCATTACCGATGAATCATCTTGTACATTTTAATTGCGAAATAATTATACGTAACATTTTTATCGCGTCAAAATATGTATATCGTCTTTTCACATGGAATATCCGCTGAATGCAGAATATTCGCCCTTAAAGTATTCAGTGTTCTTAAGTACATTTCACATCGAATAAATTAAAGAACGCGCATGAAAGAGGGTGGAACGATTACGAGACAAAAATCGAAAAATAAAGAGAAGATTGGCACACGACGTGTATACCGAACGATACTTTGCATTTATTCGTTCATTATACAAGAAAAAAGTTTTCTAGCTCTAACGTTTCCGCTCACTACGGATACAGATAATAATGTCGCTCGGATTACGGTACAATGTGCGTATACAATATACAATATATATATATGTATATACATACAAAAGCGCTCGCTCGATTTACAGACCGATGTCTTTCTCTCGCTCTCGTTCTCTCTCTTTCTCTCTCTCTCTCTCGCTCGTTCTCCCTTACTCTCTGTATCTCTGTGCCACTAAATCGGGACTGTCTTTTCGAGTTTCCTCCCTTACTCTTCTCCCCTTTCTCTCTCCCTGTTCTCTTTGTCTTCCTTTCATTCGATATATCGTCGAGAGTTAGTTTCCTTCCTTTTTTTTTTTCTTTTACTTAAATAAAATTAAGCTAGCCGTTACAATATCGGGGCAGCTCGCTCTCCATTTTTCTCCTCTCCTTTTAATCTTTCGTCTCTCCTTGCAAGCTGCCCCGGTGAGTTAGTAAGCGCACACACTGTCTTTTATGATAGGTCCGTTGTTACGTTATCTCCCTCCTACCTCTATCTATCTAAAATCTCTGTCCACTGATCTCTGTTTGCCTCTGTTGCTCTCAAGAATCCGGAGAAGTGACGGGAACTTTCATATCTCTCGATATCTCCTCGTATATCCATTCTCGTCCGATAATTTATTTAATAGCTCGCGATTATTACAAAGCTTTCGTATAAAAGATGGTTTTTGTTCCCTTCTTGCGATGTCAGCGTGCATCGTTCGAGACTTCGAAAAAACGTAAGCCGCGTTTACTCTTAACACGATTTCTCCTCCGCGAGGAATCACACTAGCGTCAGGTGACTACTAATCTTTACTCGGATCCCTTCTGAAAGAAGGCCTGTTTAAACAAAATAACAGAACTAAGCGTTAAACGAAGAGAAAATAATCCTGATGAAATCTGATCTCACGAAATTCGTTTCGGGATACTCGTTCTATCCGCGTCGCTCAACGAGCCAAAGAGAGTCCCTCTCTCATGGAAACGTGTAACCGAGAAAATCAAGCGGTAGAACTCAACGCAAGGACGAAGAACTGGATGCAGTATACTCGAACAGAGGGGGTCGATACAAATGGGGTACAGAGGTGTAGAAAAAAATTATACAATGAAACGAGAGAGCTGCGTCTTTGGCTCGCGAGTGAATCTTCGAAGCAAGCGGAAGATCACGATGACCCCTGCGTTCCCATCACCTTCTCCGGACATCTCGAGCACGCGATAAAAGCCTATGTATAGCCCCGCTAGAGGAGACGAACGTGACTCGTAGCAAAATAATGTACGACGTTAATCTCGTTATTTCACTCGCTCGATTGTACTTGTTACAAGTCCTGCCACTTGGACGCGGTCTTTTTCGACGCGCGGGAACAAGGTACACGTACACGATATGACTTGAAAGAAGCTCACTCGCTCGCTCTCTTTCTCTCTCTCCCTCTCTCCCACGCACGCATACGTTTATCTTTCACACGGTCTCTCACGCTCTCGCTCTCGCTCGCCGGACACGCGCTCGCGCTCTTTGGCATGATCGTTGGCTATATCCTCCTGGCAAGATCACGCTTATTGTTGGAGACCTCTGCCGCTGGACCTGCGCCACTATTTAGTTTCCTGTATATATAATCAGCCATAAAAATAGACGCGTCTCTATTGCAGTTTCCTAAGTCAGCCCCCTTGCCTGCGCGGCTCTCGAGGATGAACGCTGGTCGATGACGATTTCTTTTTTAAATAACCCTCAGTCGCGATCTTGTCTTTTTTTCGTTTTCTTTTTTTTTTTTTCTTTTTGTTTCCTCATATGCATCGTGAGCGTGTTTGCGATGGGATAAGATGGATGGATGGATGGTGATTGCGTAGAGATTGTTGGGGCACGATGGTTGGAAAGAAGACGTCGAAAGTAAGGTAGAATGGAAGTTATTAGTCGCAGGGTGAATTTTGATCGTCTACGTACTGGGTGACACGATGAGTTTTACTTGGACTAGGGAGCAACGTCGTATCTATTCTACGTCCAGTTAATCTGATTAAGAAATACACGGTGGATCGCTTTACATAGCTGTAGAAAGGTGGCTGGAGGCGATTCTAATTAAGGAAATAGTTTGCCTTGCGTTAGGGGTTCAGCGGTACTCCCTGATACAGTTTTGCATAATACATTTAGAAGTTTCATTCCGACCCCCAATTGGTAGAACGAAGCTTTCGTCGCGTAAATATCGCCGCGAGGAAAAAAAAAAAGAGGACGAAGCGAGACTAATGCTCGTCAACTGTCATTTCCATCTTGCTTACTCTACCAACGGAAGGTCAAAGGAAATTAACGGGGGAACGAGTCCCGTTGGTCGGTCGCAAGAAAATTCATGAAAAGGACTCGGATGCGAGCGCGCTTTCCTCGAGGATCAGAAGCAAAGAAGTTACGCCGCTTTCGCCTTAATAATAGAAAAGACCGCCGGCTCTCCTCGTCCCTATCTGCATCGTAAATCAAGAACACGAACGATAACGATCCATCCGGGCTTCCGCGGTTGACAGTTGCATCAATCTTCTCTCGTGCGCGCACGGGCGGCAGTAGTGACTATTCGACCGACCCGTTTACAGAACCGGCCAGGATCGTTTCATCGCCTCGATTTTTTCCGCCACTCGCCCGCGCATCCTCAACGAGAGTTCACGCTCTGTCGCAGAGGCCTGCCAGAAAATCCCCATCTATCAATTACGCTTAAACACGCGAGACGACTCTGGAAGTAGCTGTGTTACTCCGACCAATCGGAAGAACGAGAACGCGGTAGGGATCGCGAGGAGGAGCCGGAACAGGTCGGCGGAGGATTCGCTCGCGAGACCTCTCACGCGAACTTCAGATCCGTCTGGAACCGCTTAGCGCTCCGAACGCCTTGCCATCGATCGATCTTCCTCATTTATGATCCATCATCGTCAAGGAACATCGGAATATACCAGATGAACCTGCCATTCATTGAGAATCACATCCTCGAAACGATCCTGACAGATTCACCGCGATATCCCCAGCCGAAGAGCCTCGAATATCAGCGCAGACCAGGCGTGTGAGACCAATCTCGGCGGACCAACGTCGAGGTCTCCCATTTACTCGCGAGTCCAGCGACCTGGTCACAGGGATGGGTACATGTACGATGGTCGAGATCGCTCGCTGGCGGATGGAAGGCACGGGGTAAGGATATCAAAAAGGGGTACGAAGGTGATGGCAGCTGGTTTGGATGCTCGATGGACCGGAACTATCGGTCCTCCTCGGCCCAGTCGCTGGCTGCCCAGGCAGGAAGCGGGTCTCGTACTCCCATCCTGGGCCGCAGTAGCGCCACGCGTGCAGATACATGACCAGGTCCGACGGTTTCGGGTCTCTGTACTTCACTTTGCACTCGTAGCAGTGCGGGTCGACCGTCATCTTGTCGTTCGTGAAACTCGAATCCGGTGGCTCCGATCCCGTCTGCGTTCCCACTGTCCACCTTAAGCGACTGTTCCTGTTGCTGTTGCTGTTCCTCCTCCCCCAGGCCGGGCGTCGAGGACGGCGAGGACCCGTCCTTATCGTTGCTCAACACGCGTTCCTCCATGTCAAGCTTCGGCTTGAACAGACTCATCTCAGAGTCTCCGTCCATGCCCAGCCAGTTCTCCGCGTTGTGGATGCTGATCAAGTCTCGCACCAGCTCTTGGTCCGTCTTCCCGATGTTACCACCTTTACCCTTCTCTGGCCCGAATACCACGTGGTTGTACAGCGGGTCGTTTACCACCGGGTAGCCCAGGTATTGAAGATGCACGCGGATCTGATGCATCCGGCCTGTCTGAGGCTTGCACAGCACCACCGACGACTTGCCGTTGTAGCTGAGACGCTTGAAACGTGTCACGCAATCCTTCCCCTTCTCGGACACCTTGCACACGCCGATCTTGTAGGACACCACCTCGATAGGCTCCGAACACACCACTTCTTCCTCCGGAAACTCGCCCTCCACTCGGCACACGTACTGCTTGTGAACCTGAAATTCGAATCTATCAGTCTTACGGTTCTCGGACTCTCGCTCGATTTGGAATTATCATCGGTATTCGACTAGCAACTCCGCGGTTTAATTCCTCGTAAATTTCTACCACGCATCGAACGCTATCCGACACGGTGTTCTTTTTCTTTCAGCGTTTCTTTCAGCGATCTCAACAACGTTTCCCAATAACTTAGCCTCGCGCTTTTTCCCAGAATTTCTCGGAAACCCTCGAGCCAGTTTCCCTCGCATGCCACCGGGTTACGAAACGAACCTGTCTGTTTCTTATTTGGTGCTCCATCTGCCTCGCCTTCTTCGGCGTTCTACCGAAAAGGAGAATACCGCTGGTCAGTCTGTCCAGCCTGTGGATCGTCCTCAGGTTCTTCAGGTTGTACTCCTTCGCCAGGATGAATACCACGGTGTTGTGCCGGTATCGTCCGCACGGGTGCACCTGCAATTCCAACGGACACTCTCGGTTTATTTGCCGGCCAGACAGATTGGACGTCGCGAGAGGAAACAGGGAAGACGGAGGATCGTGCGATCGGTCGGGTTTCGCTTGGTTAAAAATACTCGGCTAGGAGAAAGGAAAAGCGGGTATACTATCGTGTTATCGCGTTTACAGGAACCGGAAGCGTGTTCCTGGAACGGATAATCTAGTTTCACGCCACGAGTTTCGTTCCTGAGAATGGCAGTTGTCCGGAGTGATGTCCGAGGTTGCAGAGAATCTTTTCAGCGATCCGAATCCTCCCGGGATAAATAAAAGCATTCGACCGGAAGTTAAGGCCATCGGGATTTCTCGGTCTCAAAGTGACCACTCGGTAGAAGCTAAAGGAGTCGAGAAGGAGATACATTGATCATCTACGTGGACTGGGAAATATTATACAGAGAGGTAAGACGAGCTTTGAATATTATTTCTTTCGATTTTCCTCCGTTTGTGGATATCTTTTACTATGCTTTTATTAGTAAGAAAGGATATTAATTTTTAATGTTAATTTTCTAGAAATCTTATAGAATTTTACATCTTACTATAGACGATATTATCTTCTAATATTAGTACTTCGAAATATCGGATTATCTGGGCTATCTTCGATCTAGCAACATCATCGTTTCTAAAATTGACATCGTTAAGTCTTCTAAGATTATCTCTGTTATATTTTCTCGGGAATTGAACTGAAGTGTTTTTATCTCTCTAAGGATTCGAATAGTACTAAAAACCGTGGTCTAACGAAAAAGAAGGAAACCATTTTCTACTGTATTTTTACCATTAAGAACGAGAATAAATTTTTGTTATAAATATCTCAAAATTTTGTATAATTCTGCATCTTACTATACCCAAATTATCTTCTAGGATCGGTACTTTGGAATTTTCGATCTATGAACGTCATTGTTTTCTATAATCGAAACCTTTAAGTTTCCTAAGACTATCTCTGCTAATTTTCCTCGACAATTGACAAAACCAAAGCGTTTCTATTCCTCTCTGCAATGGAGAAAAGGAGAAAAGGAAAATCGAAGAAGGAGGACTCGATCGATTTGTTCTCAACAGACACACACGGCATCCATCCAGCCAAAATACCGTGCGATTAAAAATGCTTGCCACCGATCAGAAGGTTGGTCGTGGAAGCGAACAGGCGCGCAGTGAGCAAACACGAGGAAACGTCGCAGTGAAAAGCCGCGGCGTCGCGGCGCTGTCCGCCATTATGGTACCGGCGTCGGGCCAGAGCAAACGTGACGCCGCGGACACGTGCACACACGCGAACGCACGTGCAAACACGCTTCGTGCACGCGACGACCCATTTCTCGATCCGTATTCGATAGAGGAGGAAAAAAGCGATCGGCTTCGCGACAAAAGCGAGCGATTCGTCGGCCGAGCGTTGGTGAGTACCGCAATGTGGACGCAGGATCGGACCAGACAGAAAAAAATCTCACCAGGATTCTCCCAAAGTGGAACACAGATGGTCCGAAGGGTGTTTAATTATTTGCTTATCTCGGAGAAGGGATAGTTCCCGAAGCTGTGACAGGAGTTAAGCTCGGAGTTACGAGGCTTCTGGTTGCTTCGCAGCATGAAAGGGGGATCAAGAGCGATTGCAGCGTCAAATGCTGATGGAAGAGACGGGGATCAAAGGTGTTTGCGTTCGTCGATGAATTAATTCCGTGAATCGATGAATTAATTTCTGGAGAATTCGGTGAATATATTTTTAACACTATGCTGTCCGCACGTCTATTCTAGATTTTTTCGTGTCGCGCCGGTAGAACTGACTTACATCATTTCGCTTTTCACCGGCGATTTTTCGAGGTTTTTGTTTACTAACATTATCGTCAGTTCCCAAGACTCAATCCTGTCCCTCCATTTTCTCGAAATTGTGAGAGGTAAATAAGTACAAGATTTTTTTGTAACCACTGGCACTTAACCGATAGTTTTCGCTTGGCACCAATGTGGAACCACCGGACGTCATAGTGTTAAGAGAGGAAGAAGAAGGTGAAGGACAAGTAAAAGGTTCGGTATACCTGCAACCTAACGAGGGTACTTAAAGAGTTAGGCTAAACTGGTTCAGCGTCTAATCCTACCGGAGTAAAATTTCAACGACACTGTTAAGCAGCGTAATTCCCTGATCTGCGGATGAAGGCCACCTGTTAACGAAGAATCCTCGCAGTTCAATCTGTATTCGAGCACAAGTGGCGTAATAAAATCGCGGGATATAACCGTGCTCTGTGGAAGACGTATAAAACAATGCGCCGTGAGCCGAGCAGCTTTCATTGTCAACGCAGCTCAGTCAACACTCGGTTCCATTAAGGACAACCTGTCACCGGCCTAACCACGAGGAAGCAATATAACAGCTGAGCCATGTGACCACAGCTATACGAGCTGACGTATGACCATCTGATCCGGTAATCAGACTCCTTTCCTTCCTTCCTTTTGCTTAATCTTCTCTCCGTGTAAAACTCCCGATTACGTGTTATCGTATCTCGCCTTCTCTCGACATTCCTGCAACCCGAGACCTCCGATTAACTTTCCACGATTAGAATTTCATTCAACCGCGAGAAGAGGGAATTTAATTCGAGATCTGGATCGCGAATAGAACCAGACAGGGAAATATGATTTATTTCGCGGCAAGGGATCGAAGGAGACTCGTTTAAAAGAGAATCCAACAGGGAGAGGAAGAAGAGGATTTCAGCCTCGATGGACATCGCGAGAAAATATGGAAGACACTTTACCCGACGCGGGAAAGACAATAACCATCTTCGAAAATGTACCAAGTGCAGGCAATTTGCGCAAAGTGCATTCTACGATGCAAAAGGAGCTTCAGTGCACCTACAGTATTTATCACGATTAAACGTCATTACGAAATAGGATGGAGCTGAATGAAAAACTAACGTCATTCTCTGCTTCTTCTTCTACCCACGGTGCATACGTCGAACCAATCCTCGAGATCACAAGGGCAAGAGTAATTACGTAAATGCGAGATTACAAAGACACGATAGGAAGCGTTTTCAAGCCAAGAGTAACACCGATGATTCACAGGCGTAATTACATAGACACGAGAATCACGAGAGTACAATAGCAAGGATATATCGAAGCTATAAGTAACATTGATATAATTTAAAGACCTAGTGATGAATTCAAACGATTTACACGATTAATTCGATGGAATTAGACATAGAAACACCGTATATGTGAACAGCAAGAATCTTTGAGATCACAAAAGGAAATATAATTACATAAATGTACGGATTATACATCATAGCGAGGATGTTAACTCTGAGGATTCTCAGACGTATCGATGAATCAAAAGGACCTGGCAGGCATAGTTGCATGGATACAAGGATCACAAAGATAATATAGTAACGATGTTATCTCCACAATGAAGAAGTTGTTTAAGCACAGTTACGTAAATAGAAGGATTACAAAGGTGTAATCACTGGTGTAACTCTGAGGATTCACAGATAAATAATTTTTTGAAGCAAAATTACATAAATAGAATCACAAGAATATATCAGGAAGATCGTTGACCTGGTATACAACAACTGACGATCCTCAGGCATGGTAATAAATTCAAAGGACCTGTCAAGGATGTTAACTCCTTGATAAAGAAGCTGTTTAAGCACAGTTGTATAAATAGAAGGATCGCAAAGGTGTAATCACTGATGTAACACTAAGGATTCACAGATAAAGGATCTTTCGAAGCAAAATTACATAAATAGAAGAATCTCAAGGATTTACCAGGAAGATCGTTGACCCGGTATTCAACACTGACGATTCTCAGGCATGGTAATAAATTCAAAAGACCTGTCAAGGATGTTAACTCCTGATAAAGAAGCTGTTTAAGCACAGTTGTATAAATAGAAGGATCGCAAAGGTGTAATCACTGGTGTAACACCGAGGATTTACAGATAAAGGATCTTTCGAAGCAAAATTACATAAATAGAAGAATCTCAAGGATTTACCAGGAAGATCGTTGACCCGGTATTCAACACTGATGAATCTCAGGCATGGTAATAAATCGAAAGGACCTGTAGAAGCAATTGGCTGGAAGGATGTCGATAGGTCGATAGGCGAGGAACTGTTAGAGGTGTAAATAGCACATAAACAGGAAGTAGCGGCTCGTAAAGACGCGCTGACAGCCGGTCGACGATGAGAGCCACTCGATTTGCCCGATAATCCTGCTCTTCATCCCCCAGCTCGTCAACCCCCTTTCCTCGTCACTCTCTCTCTCTCTCTCTCTCTCTCTCTCTCTCTCTCTCTCTCTCTCTCTCTCTCTCTCTCTCTCTCTCTCTCTCTCTCTCTCTCTCTCTCTCCCCCCCCTCTCTCTCTCTCTCTTTGTCACCACCGTATTGTCTGACCCACTCACCGGCAGGCCCGGATGTGCTCCAGGCGGGTATATATCGCCAGGCACCCTAACCACCACCCTAACCCTCACTCCACACCCCCATTTTTCAGGTCAAACTATTTTTTATCACGCTAAGAGGCTTCCGCGGTGGACTTAATTTTTTAAGGCGATTGCCCGCAGCAAGCTGCTCCACGCGTCGCCTTTCATCCCCCGTTTTCCGCCATTTTCTCCATCCACCCAACCTTCGGAGCCTTCGAATCACGAAAATTTCGTTAAAATTCCCAATTTTATATTCTATTCCGAAAATTTTATTTCTAACTCTCGCAATTCGTTCTTTTTTCCATCCCCGAACTTCGCAATGTAGCTCGAATTTCACGGAAATGAAACATTTCGAATTTGCGAAGTAAACGCGAAGTAAACGCGGACAAACAAATTCGCGAATCTTCGTATTTCGGTAACCACATCGGCCGATACTTTGTTTGCATATTCCGTTTACGTGACCGAGTATATCCCTCAGCCTCACCGCTGCAAATACTCACCCTATCATTTCTCTCTCCGTCCTTTCATTTCTCCCCAATTTTCCCCTTTTTCCCCCGGACATTTCGAGCGCGTAATAACACGCTGGCCGAGTCTGTATCAATCGAACGTTTAGAGGGACGTGTATACGCGAACGAGCTGAATTCGTAAACTGTTTGGCAGCGGGGGTTGCTACCCCCGGTTTGAAATCTAACGCGCGGGACAAAAGGCCGGGAAATAAAACTGATCCCGCGCATTGTTCGCCCCGGTGTAATTAAATGATCATTCCGCGGCGGCGAAAATGTTTTTGCGGCAATTAACCGAACGCGCGGAATGGTAATTAAGCGTCGCTTAACGTTTCCCTCTGGCTTTGATCCACCGCGGCCGAATTAAACGTGGAAACAAAAGCGGGGACACGTCGAACCCGAATGCAACACCGAGAAACTTCACGTCGCAAGTTTCATTTTTTCCCAACCCTTTTCCTCCCTTCCCCTCTGCTCTCGCCTATTTTTCCCGTCGAGGTCGAATGCCGCGCCGGTTATCGAAACCGGAATTTTTTCAGTCCCTTTTCTCCTTTTTCCGCAGCGATAGTCACGGGTATCGCGGGAAAATAACATTTCGTTGGACAGAGAAAAAGAGTAACAGGTTTCTTTGACGCGCAGAGGGACGTTCGATTTCTCGTATTCGCGGCGCGATCGGCATGCGGGATTTTTCTTTACCGTGGTAAATTCCACCGGGAGATTTATGGCTTTCGGCTGTTCCAGGGGGTTGCAATGTTTTGATACAGCACGATTTTGCATCGCGGGAGACAGTTTCTGCGAGTTTTCGCCATTCGAGATTTGTAATTCGAGTAATTATATTCTGAGAAATCGGGGATGCAAAATTCTAGAAAATATTGACCTAGGATTTTAAAAATTTCGAATTTTTTGAAAGTGGAAAATTATTCGTTCGTGTTCAAATTTTCATCCCTTCTCGTTTAAAAAATTTAATAATAAGAAGTGTTGTAAAGTAGATTATTCTAGAATTATTTTTCGTTTGCAAAAATTTACGAATGATAATTCTTGTAGACTACTATTTAAAAAATAATAATTTAGAATTTTAATTGATATTAAGATCCTAAATCAACATTGTTCAAAAACATTCACAAGTAAGAAATTTTGTAATCTAGGCCTCAAAAAATATTTGTTTAGAATTGTTAAGGGCCTTAAAAGTTTGAACCTTCTTAAAAAAATTTAACGATAAGAATTTTTACAGTCTACTCATTAAAAAGTATTAATTTACAATCGTCCTCGGAGATTTTCGTGCTTCTTCTCCTGTTGAAGAACCGAACGGCAATAATTCTCGCGACTGCGCCGAGGAACGTAAATTATTCTGAAATATCGCCGGTTCCAAGAATCCCCATAGCATTCCGCAAAATAGAAAGTAGCCGTCATGAATAATTCCGTACTTTTCCTAAATCACTTGCACGTCGGCTAAGCCGGTTGCGAAACGCTCGACAATCTCCCGATGACATTTTCGCCGGCTGTCAAGAGATCGGGAATGATTAACCGTTCGGCCGATCCCGGTCGCCTCGAGCGATTAGCGCCGCGCGATTCGCGCGGGATTCCAGCGATTTTGCAATTCTTCCGAGCCTGCTGTCGCGCATCCTCGATCGCATCTAAACGAGGGATAATTAACACCGGCTGTTACGCGACCGTGTAATTTTCAATTACCACGCGATTGCTCGATCGAGGAAAGAGGATCTCGTCGACCACGATAACTACCAGGTGTCCAAGAAGATCGCGAGTCTACCAGACCGTATCGCAAGATTATCACACCTCCGAACGACTTTATAATTCCCATGAAAATACTCTCGGAGAAAATAGAAGGAAGAAGATTACTCTGAACCTTTAACTTTTTTAAATCGCGAATCGGTGTTCGAACGAAACTCGTGACTAAGAAACGCGGCTACGAGCCGTCATCCGAGTCTACCTTCGAGTGATTCATCGTGACCGATAAAAATGACCGTTACTTGTAGATATCGCGAATGGAAAAGGAGATAAGGCACGAAGAACGTACGTGCTTTTCCTTTATTTTTTCGAGTTACAGAGAAAAAAGATACGGAGTTGTTGCGCAGCGTTTAGAGAGATTAATATAGATGAGAGCGAGGGGTTACCGGGAACGGGTGGAAAGTATCGTAGAAAGCGAGAGAGAGGGTGGAAGATGGAAGGAGGAAAGCCAGGGAAATTGAGGAGAACGCGTCGGAAAATTGCCACGCGATTATTCGCGAGCCGTTTCGCCACGTCGAAGGCCATCGAGTTGCGGAACGATGAGTAAAGCCAAGCGACCGGGATAGGAAAAAATTAGTAAAAATACACCTGCATGGTCGTGCGTGCGGTTAATTGGCAGCCAAAGAAACGGAAACTTACCATGACACAGTAAGAAGGGACGGGTAAAAGAACGCGAGAGGGGAGGAAGAGAAACGTGCCTGCGTTTGCGAATATTTCAACGACGATCGAACGCTTTCCTTTCTTTTTTTCTATTCGGGTTTTTACGGATTTCTTTACGAGAAAATTCAGACGACGATCGAACGCTTTTCTTTTCTTTCTGTCAAATTTTGGGATTTTTTTATTGGAAAGATTCGAGTGATTTTTCTTTCTTTTTAAATAAATTCTTTGGGGCACTTTGAATGCAAAGATTCAGACGATGATCGAACAACTTTCTTTTTTTTTTCTTGATTCTATTTTGGATTTTTTAAATGCAAGCTTCTTTTCCTTTTCAATAAATTTTTGGCGATTTTTATAATGGAAAATTCTTTTTTGAATTGATTCTTTTGGGACTTTTTTAATGCAAGGACTTTACCGACAATCCAATGAGTTTCTTCTGTTTTCATTGGATTGTTTTGGATTTTTTTTTTACAGGAAAATTTAGACGATATTTGGAAGCTTTTCTGATGTTTTTGCGGGATTTCTTTCTGATATTTCTGTACGGAAATTCAGCGAACGATCGAAGGTTTTTCTTTGCTTTTTTATGTCGATATTACGTTGATTATGTTGATTGATTTTGGATTTTTTTTCACGCGGTTTTTCTCGATAATTTGGGTTTGAAAATTGCGACGAGTCGTGGCCACGTGTTTGCGAGACTGGAATACCTTCGAATTCCGAATAACGAGTTTCCTCCACCGACGGGTCACCGCGATGAATTTACCCGCGAATAATTAACCGGCTATTTTCAGAATTAGAAAGTCAGTCGAAGAATTTCATTGAATGGCGCTTTTAATGAGCTAGTAATTAACGAGTTAAATAAACCGAGCGACGTGTCCGATAAATCGCGGGTTTCACGGTCAGAGTATCGCGTGTAGGTGTACAAACGCATGTGACTTTTTAAAATTAGAGCTTTTTTAAATTGGAAAATTCCTTCCGCAATTTAAACACCCACTATTTATCCTTGTAAAAAAAACCCACGGAATCGTTCTAAATTAGACGTTTCATTTCACCAAACATCCCCTATTCTCTAAA
>NW_027470967.1:0-30698 GCF_051020765.1 Lasioglossum baleicum
GGCATACAGTCAAACTGTTTACCGACGGCCTTACCTTCCGAGAACCCTTGTAGTGATTGGCTTGTTCAGTGTTCATCGGAAAAAATTAGTAGTCATTTTGGCAAACGGATGCCTTAGTATCGTGGGTGATTAAGACGATCGAGAGACAAACGGTGCAAGAACGTTACCACATTCTTCGAGACTCCAATTGCTAAATCAATAGATACACCTACCAAACCGTCGTAGAATATTGCCAATTGGTATAGAGCCATTCCTATTGCCGGAAACACTCCCTCCGTAGAGTCTATCACGCTGTAGCTTGTGTCATGCTTAGTGTTCACGGAAACAAATGCGTAGGCATTATAGCTGAAGCACACTCATATTTTCAAATATGAATTAGAGGATTGAGAGTCAAACCGTTCTAGATCGTTACCACCTTCTTTGAGAGTCGAACGGCTCAGTCAGTAACTTTACATGTATAAGTAATTCTGAGAGACAAGCCTGGAATTCCTGCAGTAAATCCGCTGAAGAGAATTGACAATAGACACCTTAATTCACAGATTGTTTCTCACAGTATAGCTGAAAACCGATTGAGAACGTTACGAAATGTTATAAAAGCATTCTTTTTAGCCAATACTTTATCTTCCGAGAACGTAAGCCAATGTATCGTGGGTTCATTGTCGTGTTCAGAGAAACAAATTAGTATACATTATAATGGCGGACACCTTAATTTCATGTGTGATATAGTAGATCGAGTGGCAAACATTTCCAGGACGTTACCACTAGCTTTGAGTGTCGCACAGCTATGTCACTGGCTTCACTTACCTCGTGATTCCGAAAGTCAAACCTGGTATTCCTATAATAAGTCCGCTGAAAGCTATTGGCAATAGAGAACTCAATACTCGGTTTGAATATTAAAGCAGGCTGACATGTCGCTGTAGAACATTACCTACTCGTTCTATACCAATAACTACCGTTCAGCAGTGGTTTGACTCTGCACTGCAGTATATATACCGTGAAATATGGTGTCTAATGCGAATACTGTACAGCGGATTTACTCCCGTATTATCTGATATGAATCTCGGAAGTACTGGATGGGAGGAGCTATAATCGTAGCCGCTCGACTGTCAACGATGGTGGTTACGTTCTCTAAATGATTGACCCTCGATCTTCTAATTCGCACATGCAGATAAGGTACTCGTCACTGAAATGAATACTAATTTTTTTTTTCTTTGAACACGAAGTAATACTCTCGATGAAGCGAGTGAGGTTCGTGAAATGTAAGGTCTTTAGTAATCCATTACAATTTATACCAATTGGTAACGTTCTTAATCGGATTGACGCCCTACATTGATATTCATAACGTGAACTAACGTGTCTGTCAGCTATAATAGACTGTTGATTGACGCCCGGAATACCTGGTCGGACCATCGGAGTCGCAGAACAGGTGTAGCTATTGATTGAGCCATTCGACTCTCAAAGAAGGCGGTATCGTTCTGAATCGGTCTGCCTCCCGATGTTCTCATTGATACATGAAATTAAGGTGCACGTCAATAAAATGTCTACTGCTTTGCTTCTCTGAACTCGAAGTAATACCTTCATTATAGCTTGTTGGCTTCACGGAAGGTCAGTCCTACGGTATAGAGTTAGACCCTATACGAATAGGTAAATTTCTACAACGGTTTGACGCACCAATTTAATATTCGAGGACGGAATGATAGTATCTATTACCCATACTGATTAGCGGATTTACTCTAGGATTACCTGGTTTCACGCTCGGTATCGCATGATAGGTGAAGCTATTGACTTTGCCGTTCGACTTTCAACGAAGGTGGTAACGTTCTCGAACGACTTGACCCCCGACCCTCTAATTCATGCATGAAAGCAAGGTGCTCTTCTCTAAATTGTCTACTAGTTCGTACCTCTGATCGCGCAGCTACACTCTCGATACAGCTGGTCAGTGTATGTACTCTGTAAGGCACTCTGTAAGAAGTTTAACCCTACACGTATACGTAATGTTCTACAACGGATTAACGGCCTGCTTTAATATTCAAACCGTGAATTAAGGTGTCTATTGCCAAAACGGTTCAGTGGATTTACTCCCGGAAAGCTGATTGTTTCTCGGAATACCTGGTTTGCCTATCGGAATAGCGTGTTAGGTGAAGTTACCGACCTAGTCGTTCGACTCATAATGAAGGTGGGATCGATCTCGAACGATTTGACTCTCGCATATTCTTCTCACAAATGAAAATAAGTAGTCCGTCTGCTAAAATGTCTACTAATTTCTTTCCGTGAACACTCAGCTAGGCACTCGAAACAGTGGTACAGGTTCTCGGAAGGTATTGTATTGGGTAAAAAGAATTACATTATCTTAATTGATAATCTTCTCCGGCGGTTTGACTCATTACCTAAATATTTATAACGCGAATGATCGAGTCTATTGCCAACAGTGTACAGCGCAATTTCTCCCGGAATATCCGGTTTAAGTATCGGAATCACAAGATAAGTGAAGCTATGGGCTTAGCTGTTCTACTCTCAAGGAACGTGGTAACGTACGCGATCGGTTTGACACTCGATCTTCTAAATCATACATGAAAATAAGGTGCGCGACACTATCATGTATTATAATATGTTCCTCTGAATGCGAAGTTACAATTTCGATACAGCGGGTTAGGTTTTCAGAGTGTAAGGTCTGCAGTCAAACGCTTGACATTATACCAATTGGTAACGATCTCAAACGGTTTCACGCTCTACTCTAATATTCAAACTGCGAACTAAGGTGTCTATTGCCAATACTGCACAGCGGACATACTCCCGGAATACTTAGTTTGACTCTCCGAATCGCAGGATATGTGAAGCTATTGTCACACATGTGCGATTCTCTAAGAAGTTGGTAACGTTCTAGAACGGTTTGCCTAGCGATACTCTCATTCATACATGAAATTAAGAGTTTCAACACTTATGTGTGTACTAATTTGTTTCACTGAATACAAAGCAACACACCCCCTGCTGACAGTTATGTTGTCGGATGTTAAGGTAATCTGTAGAAAGAATGACTTTATACCTACCCGTAATGTTCTCCGACGGTTTGACTCTCATCTATAATAATCATGCCTTGAGTAGTGGAGTCAATTGCCAAGACTGTTCAGTGGATAAATTCCCGGAATTCGTGGTTTGACTCTCGGTATCAGAGGATACCTGTCGCTATTGACTTTGCTGTCAGACTCTCAAAGACGGTGATATCGATCTCAAACGGATTGACTCGCGATCACCTTATGTATACATGAAAATAATGTCCCCCTCTGCTAAAAGGTGTACTGATGTGATCACGTGAAATGGAGCGAGACCATCGCTATAGCGGATTGTGTTCTCGGTCACGTGTGTCGCTGATTTTACGTGCCGTTCCTACCACTAGGGCTTATCGACACGGCTCCCATGGACGTTGGAAAGGTATACGCCGAATCAGCGCAGTGCGTGGCTCACCTTACCACGCACCTATAAATTAGCTCGTAGACTGCAAGCCCTACGAGCCAACCATGGTTTGGCTGGCACGTTTCTAAATCCTTACTGACTCTGCATGCCTGTGCCCAAGCTGATCTCACGCAGCTCACACCGTCCGAAGACGGGCCGCCCTAACCCCAATATGAGCTTACCACTGCCCCCACGAATCCAACCTAAGCAACCGGCGGCTCGATGGTCCGAAGCCCTCCCACCCCAGGGATCGAACCGGTTCCCGAGGTACCAGTGTATGCAGGGCCGTACTGGTCGTACTCCGCGTAAGGACACCTTACTTCCTGAATGAGATGCTTGCTCACCTCTGCCTAGTTTCGGCCGACACGGGCACCGTGGGTTCGTCATACCCGTACTGCAATGGGACCAGAAGGCCCACCGCTGTTGCTGCGGGGTTTGGGGGGGGGGGGGTTCTCGTTCAGTAAGGTATTGGGTAAAAAGTATGTCCTTACACGAATTGGTAGTATTCTTCGACTGTTTGGCTCACAACATTGATGTTCCTGCCGCCATTGAAGGTACGTGTCGTCAATACAGCTCAGAGGACTTAATACCGGTATATCAGGTTTTACCCTTGCTATCACAGGGTACGTGTAGCTATCGGCTTAGCTGTGCGTCTTTCAGGTACGCTGGTAACGTTCGCCAACAGTCTGACTCTCGATTTCACTACTCGGACATGATAATAAGGTGTCTCTCTGTCGAAATGTCCACTGATTTCTTTTTGCGCGAACAATAAGCAAGACACTTCCTACAGCGAGTTTCTTCTCGGAATGCAAGGAAATTGATATGAAGAATGACTTTATACCAATTGATAATATTCTCCGACACTTTGACTCTCCGCCATAATTTTCATAACAGGAATGGCGGTGCCACTGCCAATACTCTACAGCGGATTGACTCTCGGAATACGTGGTTTGACTATAGGTATGACAGGGGAGGGAAGCTTCTGACTTAGCCGTTCGACATTTGAAGAAGGTTATATCGTTCCCGTATGGTTTTACCCTACATCTTGTAATTTATACACGAAGTTAAGGTGCCCGTCACTGAAATGAAGACTTATTCCCTTTTCTGAACACGATGTTATACTCTCGATGGTGTGGGTTAGGTTCACGGATGGTAAGTCCTTCGATAAAGATTTTGACATTGAACAAATAGGTAACGTTCTACGAAGCTTAGACTGTGTACTTTAATATTCAGGCCGTGAATTAAGGTATACACTGCCTATGGTGTACAGCGGATTGACTACCGGAATACCTAGTTTGACTATCGGATTGACTGGATAGGTCAAGCTACTAACTTATCCGTTCGACTACCAAAGGAGATGGGATCGCCCTCGAACGGTTTGACTCTCGATAATTCTGTTCATACATTAAAATAAGTTGTACATCCGCTATAATGTCTACTAACATATTTCCGTGAATGATAACGAAAACATTGGCAACAGCGTCTTAGCTTCTCTCAAGGTAAGGTCTCCGGTAAAACGATTGTCGTTATACCAATTGGTAACGCTCTCAAATGGTTTGACGCAAAACTTTAATGTTCAAACCGTAAATTAAGGTGTCTATTGCTAAAACTGATCAGTGGATTTACTCCCGGGATGCCGGGTTTTACTTTCAGAATCGCAGGATAGGTGAAGCTATTGACTTAGCAATTCGTCTCAGATAGATGGTCGCAATGTTCTCGAATGGTTTGACCACCGATCTTCTAATTTATACATGAAGTTAATGTGTCCGTTATTGAAATGATATCTAACTTTTTTCCCTGAACACGATGTTATACACTCGATGAAGCCGGTGAGGTTCGCGGAAGGTAAGGCCTTCACTAATACGTTTAATTTTATTGGTAACGCTCTCTATAGTTTGGGCGCACTTCTTTAATATTTATACAGTCCAATAAGCTGTCCATTGCCTATACTGTTCAGCGGATTATTCCAGAAATACCTGGCTTTACTCTCCGAATCACACGTTAAATGAACCTCTTGACATAGACGTTCGACCGTAGCAGAAGGTGGTGACCTTCCCGAATGGTTTGACCGTCGATATTTTAATACATACACGAAGCTAAGGTGCCCGCCACTAGAACGTACACGAATTTGTATTTCTGGTCATGAAGATATACTCTAGATACAGCGGGTTAGGTTCTCGGAGGGTAGGGCCTTCGGTGAAACTTTTGAAATTATACCTATAGGTACCGTTCTATAAGGGTTACACTCTGTACTTCAATATTCAAACCGTAAATTAAGGTGTTCATTACCAATAGTGCACAGCTTATTGTGTCCCGTAATACCTGGTATGGTTATCGGAATAACAGGATAAGTGAAGCTATTGACTTAGCGGTTCGAACACCATAAAAGGAGGAAACGTTCGCGAGTGGTTTGACACTCGGTCTTCTTATTCGTACAGGAATTTATAGTGCCGTCCCTGCATTGAATACTAATGTGTTTCTCTGAACACGAAGCTATACTCTCGATACATCGGGCTAACATCTCGGACGTTAAGGCATTCGGAAAAATGTTTGACTTTATAGCGATTGTAACGAGCTCACGCCGTGTAACGCTCTATTTTAATATTCAATCCACGAATTAAGGTATCCATTGCCAGTACTGTACAGCGAATTTCATCCCGGAATACCTTGATTAACTCTTTGAATCACAGAATATGAAGCTATAGACTTAGCCGTTCGTGTCTCGCAGATGATGGTAACTTCCTCAACCGATTTGATACTCGATCATATTATTCTTAATGAAATTAACTACCCCGTCACTAAAATGTTTATTAATGTGATTCCATAAGCACGTAGCTATACGCTAGATACGACGGGTTAGATTCTCGGACGGTAATGCATGTGGTAAAACGTTTTACTTTATTACAACTGATAACGTTCACAAACGATTTGACGCTCAATTTTGCTATTCAAAACGTGAATGGTGGTGTCCATTGCCAAAACAGTTCAGCGGATTTACGCCTGGAATAGCTGGTTCATTCTGTGAATCGCAGGGTACGTGAAACTATCGATTTAAAGGTTCGTCTCCCACTGAAGCTGGCAACGTTCTCGATGGTTCTCGAAATCGATCTTCGAAATCGTACATGAAATGAAGGTGCCCGTCACTAAAATGTATACTAACTTGTATGGCTGATCACGAATTTATACCGTCAAGACAGAGAATTAGGTTCACGGAGTGTAAGGTCTTATGTACAACGTTTGACATTATACCATGTGGTGACGTTCTCCAACGGGTACACTCTCTAACTTAACAATCAACCAGCGAATTAAGGTGTCTGCCAATAGTATAGAGTGTATACACTCCTGGTATACCAGGTGTGACTCTCGGAAACACATGTGCAGCTGAAGCTTTGGAGTCAGCCGTTCGACGTTGAAAGAATGTGATAACGTTCTCGAAATGATTGACTCCCGATCTTCTTTCTCATAAATGAATTTGAGGGTGGCGGTCACTAAAATGTATATTCATTTGTTTCTCTGAACAGGATATTAAATCCACGACACAGCGCCATATGTTCGCGGAAGGTAAGGTATACTGTAGGAGTGGCGGCGCTATGCCAATAGGTAACGTTCTCATACGGTTTGACGCTCTACTTCAATATTCATACCGTGAATGAAGATGTGTATTGCTAAGAACGTTCAGCACATTTACTCCTGGCATACCAGGCTTGACTCTCGGATCCGCAATTGTAAGTGATGCTACTGACTCTGCCGTTCGACACTCAAAGAAAGTGGTAACAATCAGGATCGCTTCGCCCCCTCCCCGATCTTCCAATTCATACATAGAATTAAGGTATCCACCTGGTAAAATGTTCACTAATTTCTTTCCCTGAACCCGAAGTTATACCCACGGTACAGCGGGTTACTATCTCGAAAGGTAAGGAATCCGGTATGGAGTATAACGTTACAGTAATTGGTATCGTTTCTCCAGCGGTTCTATAATATTCATACCGTGAGATAAGATTCAATAATACCGTTTTGGTAGCAAGTTAAACTCTTTACCGATGGCCTTAACGACCATGAATCTAACTCGCCGTTTCGAGAGTACACATTAATTGCACATTTTAGTGACGAGCACCACAACTTCATGCTTGAATTAAAAGATCGATGGACAGACCGTTCCAGAACGTTGCCACATTCTGTGAGGGACGAACGGCTATGTAAATAGCTTCATCTATCTAGTCATTAGAAAAGTCAAACCAGGTAGTCGAGGAGTGTATCCGCAGGACACTATTGGCAATGGACACCTTAATTCACGGTTTGATTTAAACTAGATGGTCAATAATTTTGAGAACGTCACCAATGGGTACAAATCCGAACGTCATACTGAAGTCCTGCCCCACCGAAGGCCTATCTCGCTGTATCGGAGTATAACATCGTGTTCAGATGAACAAATTAATTTACATTTTAGTGAAGACCTCCTTTATTTCATGCATTAAATAGAAGGTCCAGGGCCAGACCGTTCGAGAACGATACCACCTTCTTTGAGAGTCAGACGGCTAAGTGAATATCTTCACCTATCCTGGTATGCCGAGAGACAACCCAGGAATACTAGGAGCACATCCGCTGTACTGCATTGGCAATTGACGCGTTAATTGACGGTTTGAATACTAAAGGAGAGCGTCATACCGTTTTACAGCGTTGCCAATTGATATAAAGTCAAACAATTTACCGATGGCCTTACCTTCGGTGAGGCTAACCCGTAGTTTTGAGATTATAACATCGTGTTCAGAGGATCAAATTCCTAAACGTTTTAGTCCACAGGGACCTTTATTTCATTTTGATTAAGAAGATCAGGGGTCGAACTTTTCGAGAACGTTACCACCCTCTTTGAGATTCGAACGGGTAGGTCAATACCTTCACCTATCCAGTGTTTCGAAGAGACAAACCAGGTATTCTTCGCGTAAATCAGGCAGAAGCGTGTTGGTATTAGACACTTCAATTCACAGTTTGAATATTAATGCAGGCCGTCAAGCGTTGTAGGACATTAACTTTTCCTGTAGGGTTGAACTTCCTACAGAATGCCTTACCATCCGAAAAACTGACCAGCTAAATCGAGAGTATAACACCGTTTGCAGAGGAACGAACTGGTACCCATTCCAGTGACGATGACCTTAATTTCATGCATGAATTAATAGACCGATCGTCAAACTGGTAGATAACGTTACCACCCTCTGTGAGAGTCGAACGGCTATGTCAATAGCTTCATCTATCCTGTGATTCCAAGAGTCATTCCATCTGTTCCGGGAGCAAATACGCTTAACAGTTTTGGCAATAGGCCTCTCAATTCGCGGCATGAATAATAAAGTGGAGAGTCAAACCGTGGAAGGAAGTTACGTACAGTTATAGAGTCAAACTTATAAACAAAGGCCTCAACTTCCGAGAAGCTATTGCGCTGTATCTAGAGTATAGCTTCGTGTTCAGGTATATAAAGTAATGAACATTTTAGTGTCGAGCATCTTAATTTCATGTATGAATTAGCAGACCAATTGACAAACCGTTCAAGAATGTTTCCACCTTCATTGAGCGATGGACGGCTATGTCGACAGCTTCACCTATTCTGCGACTCCGTGAGTAAAAACCAGGCATTCCGGGAGTAAATCCGTTGTACAGTATCGGCATAAAAACCCTACTTCCGGTACAAATAGTATCGTACAGAGTCTCACAGTTCTACAAATTTACCTATCGCTGTACGAACTCATTATTCACCGAAGGCCGTTCCGTTCGAGAAGCGAATCCGCTGTGTCGACAGTGTAACTTCGTCGTCAGTGAAGCAAAATATTATAAATGTTAGTTACAGGAAACTTAATTTCAAATATGAAACAGAAGACCGGGAACAAACCGTTCATGAACGTGATCCACATCTTTGGGAGTCGTACAGCTAAGTCAATATAATCACAAATTCAGGGATGCCGAGACTCAAACCAGGCATTCTCGGAGTATATACGCTGAACAACATTGGCAATAGACATCTAAGTTCGCTGTATGATCATTAGAGTGGAAGTCAGACCGACGGAGAACATTACCAATTTTTCTAAAGTCATTCTCTTTACAGAATACGTTACCTATCGAGATCGTATCCCGCTTTATCGAGAGTATACCTTCGTGTCCTGAGAAACACATTGATATATATTTCAGAAACGGCTACCATAATTTCGTGCATGAATTAGAATATCGAGCGTCAAACCGTTCCAGAGCTTCACCACGTTCGCTGAGAGTCGAACGGCTAACATATTCCCATCTGCTGCCCAGTGATTCCTAAAGTTTAACCAGGTATTCGGGAAGTAAAACTGCTGAACAGTATTGTCTATTATCGCCTTAATTCACGGTTTGAATATTGAAGTAGAGGCGTCAGACTTTTAAAGACCGTTACCAATTATTATGAAGTCAAACGTTTTACCGAGGACCTTACCCTCCGAACAACTAACCACCCGTACCGAGTGAAATCCTTCGTAATCACAGAAAGAAATTAGTATTCACTTCAGTGACGGCCACCTTATGTTCATGTATGAATTACGAGATCGATGTTGAAACCGTTCGAGGGCGATACCACTCTCTTTGTGAGTTGATCGGATAAGTCAGTAGCTCCATCTATCCTGTGATTTCGAGTGTCAAACCACGTATTCTGCTATTGAATCCACTGAAGAATATAGGCAATAGACATACTAATTCACGGCATGAATATTAATATTGAGAGCCAAGCCATCGTAGGTCATGACGAACTGGTATAAAGTAATTCTTCTAATGAATACATTTCCTACTGGAAACAAACCCGCTGCGGCGAGTGTCTTGCTTAGTGCTCACGGAATCAAATTAGCAGATATTTTCGAAGTCGGACTCTTTAACTTCATGCGTCCGTAGGAAGATCGAGTGCCAAACTGTCCGAGAAGGTTACCATCTTCTTCGAGAGTCGAATAGCAGCGGCAGTAGCATCAGCTATTATGCGATTCCGAGAGTCAAACCCGGTATTCCAGGAGTAAATCTGCTGGACAGTTTTGCAATGGACACCTTCATTCACGATACTAATATTAAAGTAGAGTGTCGAACTGTTGGTAAATATTACCAATTGGTATAAAGTCATTCTTTTTTCCGAATACCATGCCTTCCGAGAGCCTAACATGCACTTGGGAGTATATTACTTAGTGTTCACAGAAACAAATTAGTCGACATTTTATCAAACGGACACCTTATTTTCATTATGGAATATCAATATCGAAATTCAAACCGTTGGAGAACATTACCACCTTGTGTGAGAATCGAACGGCAATGCCGATAGCAACATCTATCCTGTGATACCGACAGTCAAATCAGGTAATCCGGAGTAAATTCGCTGAACAGTCTTAGCATTAGAAACGATATTTCGCAAAATAAATATAGGAGGAGAGGTTCAAGCCGTTGTAGAACTTTACGTGTTGGCATATAGAGTCTAACTATTTACTTAAGGCCTTAACTTCCGAGATAGTAACCGTCTGCATCCAGACTATAACTTCGAGTTCACGGAAGCGGATCAGTTTACTAGTGACAGCAGATTAAGTTCATGCAGGCATCACAAACTCGTGGGTCCATACCGTTGCAGAACGTTATCACGTTTTGTGAGAGACAAACGGCTAACTTAATAGCATCACCTATCCTGTCATTCTGAGAGGCCATCCTGATATTGCGTGAGATAATCTGTTGTACTGAGTTGGCATTGGACATCCTTATTGACGGCTTTAGCATTGAAGTAGAGCGTCAAGCCATTTAAGGGCGTTACCAGATGGTATAAATTGAATCGGTTTACCGATGACTTTGCCCACCGCGAGCCTCATGCGTTTCATCGACAGTATAACATGGTGTTCAAAAAAAGAAATTAGTATTCATTCCAGTGACGGTCACCTTATCTTCATGCATGAATTAGAAGATCGAGTGTGAAACCGTTCGATGACATAATCACCATCATTGCAAGTCGCGCATCTAAGTCAGTAGCTCCAGCTATCCTCGGATTCCGAGAGAAAAACAGGGTATTCCAGGAGTAAATTCGCCGAATATTGTTGACACGAAACACCACACCTCACAGTATGAATATTAATGCACTGAGTCAAACCGCTGTAGAGCTTCACCAATTGGTACAACGTCATACTCCTTATCAGATACCCTACCTTGCTAGGGCACAACCCGATGTATCGTGGATTCAGGGAATCAAATTAGGAGACATCTTAGCATACGGACAGATATTACCCACGTATGAATAGCAAAATTGTGAGTCAAACTGTTGGCAAACGATCCCACCTTCTTTGAAAGTCGCCCATCTAAGTCAATAGTTTCATCTATCCAGGGATTCGGAGAGCCATACCAGGTATTCCTGGTCTAATCTACTGAACAGTATTGGCAATAGACAGCTTATTTCACGTATGAATATGAAGGTAGAGCGTCCAATCTTATAGAGCTTCACCTTTTAATTTAGAGTCAAACTTTTTTACCGAGGGCCATACCTGCGGTGAACCTAACCCGCTGTATCGAGACTATAACAACGTGTTCAGTGGAATATATTAATATAAATTTTAGTGACGGGCACCTTAATTTCATATATTAATAAAAAGATTGGGAGTCAAAACCGTCGGAGAACGTTAGAACTTTTCTTGAGAGCCGCACGGGTTAGTCAATAATTTCACCTATGATGTGATTCCGAGAGTCAAACCAGGTATTCCGGGTGTAAATGCCCAGTACAAGATTTGCAATAAACGCCTTACTTCACGGTTTGAATATAAAAAGAGACCGTCATACTGTTGTACAATGTTACCTTTTCCTATAAAGTCAATCCTTCCGCAGAAGGCCTTACCTTCCGAGAAGCTGACCCCATGTATCGGGGGTATTACTTCATGTTCAGTGAATCAGATTAGTTTACATTTTGGTGACATGATCCTTAATTACAAGTATGAATTTGAAGATCGAGTGTCAAACCGCTCGAGAACGTTGCCCCCCTTCTGTCAGATTCGAACGACTATGTCAGTACCTTCACGTATTCAGGGATTCGGAGGGGCCAGACCAGGTATTCTTGATCTAATCCGCTGAACAGTATTGGCAATAGACAGCTTATTTCACGCTAATGAATAATAATGCAGATCATCAAACCGTTGTAGAGCTTTACCTATTCGTATAGAGACAAACATTTTACCGAAGGCCTTACCTTCCATGAAGCTATCCACCTCTACACAGGGTGTGGCTACGTGTTCAGAGAAGCAAGTTAGAATGAATTTTAGTGACAGGCACCATAATTTCATGCATCACTTATTAGATCGAGAGGCAAACCGTTCGAGAACGTTAACACTTTCTTCTAGAGACGAACGGCTAAGTCCATAGCTTGACGAATTCAATTATTTTAAGCGTCAAACCATGTATTACCGAAGTAAATGTTACTAAATCGCTATCTTAAGCACTGAGCAAGACACTTGCTTGCAGCGGTTTGGGCTTCTCGGAAGGTATGGCCCTCGGTAAAAAGTTTGACTCTAAATTAAAAGGTGAATCTCTATAAGATTGGACGCTCTACCTTCATATTCGTACCGTGGAATAAGCTGTCTATTTCGAATATTGTCCAGCGGATGTGCTCCCGGAATACCTGGTTTTACTTTCGGTGTTACAGGATAGCAGATGCTATTATCTTAGCCAATCCACACGCAGCGAACGTGCCAACGGTCTCAACGGTTTTGACCCGAGATCATCTAATTCATGCACGGAACAATGGTGACCGTCTATATTATGTATACTAATGTGCTTCTCTGGTCACGAAGTAATACTCTCGATGCAGTGGGTGAAGTTCGCGGAAGGTGAGGCCTTCGGTAAATCGTTTGACTTTACGCTAATTGGTAACGACAAAAAACGGTTGGACGGCCTACATTAATATTCTAACTGTGAATGAAGGTGTCTATTGCCAATACTGTTCAGCATCCATAGTTCAGGAATACCTGGTTTGACTCCGCAAACCACAGGATTGGTGAAGCTATTGACATAGCCGTTCGTCTCTTACAGAAGGTGTGCAACGTTCTCTAGCGTTTTGACCCTAGAGCTTCTATGTCATACATGAATTAGATGGTGACGTCACTAAGATGAATACTAACTTGCATCCTTCAACACTATCTTATACTCTCGATACAGCGGATTTGGTTCTCGGAAGGTAAGGGCTTCGGTAAATCGTTTGACCCCTGCCACGAATATGTAACTTTCTACAGACGATTGACATTGCACTTTAATATTCATACCGTGAATTTATGTGTTTATTGACAATCCTGTTCAGCGCATTTACTCATGGGATACCTCGCTATGGACGCAACTGTGCGTCCCTCAAGCAGGTGGTAACGATCTCGAACAGCTTGTGTCTCGATATTGCTGTTCATACACGAAAATATGGTGTCCGTCTGCTCAAATGACTAATAATTTGATTTCCACTACCACTATGCAAGATACACCCTACAGCAGGTTATGCTCCTCGGAAAGTAATGCCTTGGGTAAAATTTTCGTCCTTATACCAATTGATAACGGTCCCTTACGGCTTGGCGAACTACTTTAATATCAACCAGTGATTTAAGGTGTCCATTGCTAATACTGTTCAGAGGATTGACTGTCCGAATACCTGGCTCAGTTCTCGGAATCACAGGACAGCAGAAGCTATTTTCTTAGCCGTCCCACTCTCAGAGAACGTGGTAAAGATATAGACTGTTTGAACCTCTATCTTCTTACCCATACGTGCAACTAAGGTGCGCGTCACTAGAATGTCTACTAATTTGTTCCTCTGATCACGGAGTTATACCATCGATACAGCTGGTTAGGCTTTCGGAGTGTAAGGTTTCCAGTAAAACGTTCGGCTTTATACAAATTGGCAACGCTCCCAAACTGTTTGACGCTCTACATTAATATTCAACCCGCGAATTAATGTGTCTATTGCCAATATTGTTCAGCGGATTTACGCCCGGAATACCTGCTTATACTCATGCTATCACAAGTTAGATGAACTTATATCGAGGTCTTGTAGTTGTACACGGCAGCTCGAAGCGGCTCTACTGGATGGACTTTGTTTATTTCTTTATCCATAAGATTGTGCCGTATGCATTCTTTTGCAATTTTCCATCCATGTCTACATACTGCATTTTACTGTTATGATGTCTTCAATTACTTCCTTAATTCATAAATTTAAATACAAGGACCTGTATTCCTTTGTATATGCGCCTTTTGAATTTGTTGAGTTTATGTTTATGACAATATCGTGTTAAGCTTTTTGTCATATTACACGTTAGCCTGTATAAGTACCTTCGGTGCTGTAGCGACACAGCTGAAGTGGTCTTGTAGTTGCGAACGCCAGATCGAAGCGGCATACCGCATTATCTTCGTTAACCTTTTTAACCACAATATTGTACCGCATGCAATCTTTTGCAAATTTCCATTTACTTCTGCATACTTTAATTTATTGTTATGATTTTTCGACTTTTATCATAGTTTCCAATTTTGATTTAAAAAAATTGAATTTCATAGGAAATCGTTCTTTGGAATTAGTCAAGTGAACGTTTATGATAATAGTTTGTTATGCCTTACGTTATTTTCTCATTGTGTGCATACGTAACTACGATGCCGGAGCGAGACGACTGGCAAAAGTATTGCAGTTGCGTAGAGCAGATTGTAGCGGCACTACTGGATGGAATTTGTTAATTTCTTTAACCTTGATATAGTACCGTATGCATTTTATCCCAGTCTTCCATTTATTTATGCAGATTTATTTATTTATGACGACTGTGTGTATAGGTACCTACGCTTCCGGAACAACACGATTGTAGTGGTCTTCTAGTTGCGTACAGCAAATTTGAACGGCACTGCTGGATGGTCTAAGATAATTTCCTTAGCCTTGAGATAGTACCGTACGCATTTTCCCAGTATTCCATTTAGTTATGCATACTGTAATTTATTGCTGTGATATTGTCAATTTTTTTCCAAAATTTCAAATTTTTATTTTCAAAAATTGTATTTCTTAGTAAAAGTGCCGCTGGAATCAGTTCAGTGTACATTGATGACTTCATGCTGTTATCTCTTACGATTGTTTGTATTCGTACCTACGCTTCCAGTGCGACACGGCTGGAGTGGTCTTGCAGTTGCGAAAGGCAGATCGTCGCGGCATACTGGAAGACCCTCGTTTATTTCTTTAAACGTGATTATGTACCGTTGTCGTTTTCCCCAGCTTTCCATTTTCTTATAGATGCTGTAATTTAGTGTAATGATATTTCCCATTTTTTTTTTTTCAAAACTTCATACTTTTTGTTTTAATGATAAAATTTTTGGGACAATTGCGATCGAATTAATAGAATGATTGTTTATGACAATATTTTGGTAAATTGATTGTTATTTTACAGGATTGTCTCTATACGCACATACGCTTCCTGTACGACACGGCTGGTATTATGTTGTCGTTGCGTTCACATGATCGGAGCGACGCTGCCTATATGGTCTTTGTTAATTTCTTTAACCCTATATTGTATCGTTTATATTCCTTCGCAGATTTAAATTTATTTCCACATACTGTAACTTACTGTTTTGATATTCTCCATTTTTTTTCAAAATTTTCGATCTCTGATTGAGAAAAATTGTATTTCTTAATAATGGTGTCTTTGGAATTATTTGTGTGTACGTTCATGACAATATATTATTATGTTCTTGGGTATTTTACAGGATTGTCTCTATACGTATCTGCTTTTCCAGAGCGCCATGGCTCCTGTGGTCTTGTAGTAGCGTTCATTCGATCGGTGCGTCACTGCTGCATGGCCTTTGTATATATTTTTAACCTTAACATTGTTTAGTATTAATTCTTCGTAGTCATGTATTAAATTTCATATGCTGTAATTCACTGTTATGGTATGTTCGACTTGGCATAATTACAAATATTAGTTTAGGGGTTTATAGTTCTTAGTAAACGTGTCTTTGGAAATAGTTGAGTGTACATATATGTCAATTTTCTGTCATGGTCCTTGATACATTATATGATTGACTGTATGCGTACCTACGCGTCCGGTGCTGGATCTAGATCGGAGTGACAGTGCCGTTAGGTCTTTGCTAATTTCTTTGACCATGATATTGTAACATTTGCATTCCTTCTTTGTTTTCTGTTGACGTGTACATACTGTAATTTACAGTTTTAATAATTACGAATTTTATCAAAATTCCACATTTTTCATATCTATCATTGTACATTTTATGAAACGTGTCTTCGGAATTAGTTGTGCCTACGTATTTGACATCAGTTTTCTATATTTGTTGTTATTTTAAACGATTGTGCGTGTACGCACCTACGCCTCCGATGCGACACGGTGGAGTTTTCGTGCAGTTGCGTCCGGAATATCGGACAGACACTACTGTATTATCGTTGTTAATTTCGCTAACCTTGATGCTGTGTCGAATGCATTCTATCGATATTTACTATTTATTTCTAGATTCTGTGACCTACTGTTATGTTGTTTCCGATTTTATTCAAACCCTCCAATTTTTTATTTCAGAAATTGTATTTTCTAGGAGAAGTAAAAATATCTCCGCGGTAACTCACAGTATGTACGAATAAATGAAAAACAGGGACAAAATTCTTACTGTACAATATCATGGTTAAAAACATTATCGAGGACCGTCCAGCAGTGTCGCTCCGATCTGCCGTACGCAACAGCAAAGCCACTGCAGCCGTGTCTTTCCGGAAGCATAGGTGCCCATACAGGCAACCGTATGAAATAACAATAAGTATAGCAAAATATTATCGTACACTTAAATAATTCCAAAGATACTTTTAATAAGAGATACAATATTTTAAATAATAATTGGAAACATCGGTGGAAATTAAGGTTATCGTA
Source organism: Lasioglossum baleicum (assembly GCF_051020765.1). Lineage (NCBI taxonomy): Eukaryota > Metazoa > Arthropoda > Insecta > Hymenoptera > Halictidae > Lasioglossum > Lasioglossum baleicum. The sequence continues at coordinate 17,337 of NW_027470967.1, forward strand.
AGAGTAAATTACGGTATTTCTAAACAAACAGAGAATTGCGAAGAACTGAATACGGTACAACATTGTCTTTAAAGGAATTAACGACGACCTTCCAGTTGTGCCGCTTCGATCTGCCGTACGCGACTACAAGACCCAGCCAGTCGTGTTGCTCTGGTTGCGTGGACACCTATACGGCCAATAATGTAAAGCTACGATAGGTTTAGAATAATATCTCGTCGAACGTACACTCAACAAATTCTATAGACACTTTTTCTAAGAAATACAATTTATGAAATTAAAGACTAGAAGTTATGAAACAAATCGAAAATATCCTAAAAGTAAATTGCGCTATGTAGAAATAAATAAAATCCAGCCTATCAATGATTACGCTACATCGGTAAGGGCAAAGATGAAACAAGGGCCATTCGCTATTACCGCTTCCGATCTGCCTACGCAACTACAATGCATCCACATTCGTGTCGCACCGGCAGCCTAAGTACGTGTACAGGCAATCAAATAATACAGGCAACAAATTGTCCTAAATAATGTCTTTACGTACACTCAACTAATTCCAAAGGTGCCTTTACTATGAACAAACAATTTATGAATTAATAAATTGGAAACTATGAGAAAAACCGTTCATAACAAGGCAGTAAATTACAGTATGCATAAATAAATGGTGGACTGGGAAACAATGCATACGGTTCAGTGTCATGGATACATAAATTATCGAAAATCATGCAGTAGTGTCGCACCGATATGCCGAGTAAGACTGCGAGACCACTCCATTCCTGGGCTGCTACGTATTCAGGCAATCATATGAAATGTAAAGAAAAATAAAGAAGTTAACCAATTCCTTATAGTAGTCTCGAACGTATCCACCGTACGCAACTACTTGCCCACTCCAGGCGTGTCGCTCTGGAAGCATAGGTACGTATACAGATAATCATGTACAATAACCATAAATGTAACAAAATAGTGTTATAATCGTACAGTCAACTATTTTCAAGGACATCTTTACTAAGAAATACAAGTTTTTGAAATTACAAACTGCAAATTATGGAATAAATCGATGATATCCGAAGAGAAATTTGCAGGATGCATATATAAATGTAAGACTGGGATGAAAACCTTTCGTAACCAAATCAGAGTTAATCAAATTGACGAAGACCAACCAGCAGTGCTGTTCCGACATACCGAAAGCAACTGCAACTCCAGTCCATTCGTGTCGCTCCGGAAGCGTAGGTACGTATACAGACAATCATGTAAAATAACGATATGTTAAACAAAATAATGTCATAAACGTGCACTGAACTAGTTCCAAAGACACTTGTATGCAGAAATACTAGTTTTTGAACTAACAACAGACAATTTCGATAAAAATTGTAATGACCATAACAGTGAATTGCAGTATTAGTATATAAATATAAAGATGAGAAGGAATTGCTTGCGGTTCAAAATCGTGTGTTTATAAATAATGAAGACCATACAGTAGTGTTGCTCGATCTGCCATACCATCAATCATTGTTCGAATATTATAGCACGATGTCAAGCCATTGTAGAACTTTACCCATTCTTATACAGTCTAACTATTTACCGTAGGCCATTCCTTCCGAGAAGCAAAATAGTAGACATTTTAGCGACGGGCACCTTACTTTCGTGTATACATTGGAAGACCGGAACACCGACTGATCATGAATATTACCGCCGCCTTTGAGAGTGGAACGGCCATGTGAATAACTTCACCTCCCGTGATTCCGAGGGTCAACCCAGGAAAACCGAGAAGTTAGTCCTGTAAACAGAATTGGGAGTTGACACCTTATTTCGTGGTTTGAATATTAATATAGAGCGTCAAACTGTTTGAGGGCGTTACCAATTGGTATAATGTCAAACGTATTAGCGACGAACTAACACATCGAAAAACTGGCCCGCTGCATCGAGAGTATAGCTTCGCGATCAGAGTTACAAATTAGCTTAGATTCTTGTGGCGGGCTCCTTAATTTCAGGTATGAATATGAGGATCGAGCGACAAACCGTTGGAGAGCGACACCAATTGATATAGAGTCAAACGCATCATCGAAGATCTTACCCTCCGAAAACCTAGGCCGCTGTATGGACAGTACAGCAGCGTGTTCAATGGAACGAATTAGCATACATTTTAGTGTCGATCACCTTAATTTCACGCATAAAGCAGAAGATCGAGAGTGCGAAAGTTACCACCCACCTTTGAAAGCCACCAAACCAGGTATTCCGGGAGTAATTGCGCTGAAATGTATTAGCAATAGACACCATAATTCACCGTATGAATAACAAAGTGGCGGGTCAAACCGTTTGCGAACGTTACCAATTAGCATAACGTAATACCCATTACCGGAAACCATACCTTCTGAGATCATAACCCGCTGTATCGTGGGTGTAACATTGTGTTCGTCGAAACAAAGTTGTAATCATTATAGCAGATAGACGCCTTTCTGTCATGTATGAATGGAAAAATCGACAGTCGAACGGTTCGAGACCGATCTCACCTTCCTTAAGAGTCGATCGGCTAAGTGAATAGCTTCACCTATCCTGCTGTTCCGATACGGAATCCAGGTATGACGGGAGTCCATTCGCGGTTTGAATATTAGTATAGATCCTGAAACGGTTTGCGAACGTTACCATTTGGCATCAAGTCATACTCCTTACAAGACACCTTACCTTCCGACAACATCAGCTGCAGTATCGAGGGTACAACTTCGGGTTCAGGGAAACAAATTAGCAGACGTTTTAGCAGACGGACACCTTAATTTCAAGTATGAAGTAGAATATCGCGAATCAAATCCTTGGAGAACGTTACCACTTTGTGTTAGAGACGCACTGCTATGTCAATAGCTTCACCTATCCTGTACCTCGCAGAGGCAAAGCCGGTAGTCCGGGAGTACATCCGCTGAAGCGTTTTGGCCATACACACCTTAATTCACGGTATAAATATTAAGGTACTAGTTCGAACCGCCGGCGAACATTATCAATTAGCATAAGGTAATACTTTTCACACAATACCTTACCTTCCGAGATCCTAATCCGTTGTAGAGAGTGTCGAGCATAGTATTCACGGAAACAAATGAGTAGACATTTCAGCAGACGGACACCTCAGTGCCACGTATGAATAGCAAAATCGAGAGTCAAACTGATGGAGAACTTTAGCATCTTTTTTATACAGTCGTACAGCTATGTCAATAGATTCACCTAACCTGTAATGCCGAGAGTCAGACCAGGAATTGAAAGAGTCTATCGGCAGTATGGTAATGTCAACAGACACATTAATTCACTGTATTAAGAGTAATGTACAGAGTCACACCGTTGTGGGACGATACATACAGGTATACAATCAAACCTTTTACTGAATACCTGAAATTCCTGGAACGTATCCCGCTTTATCAAGAGTAATACTTCGTGTTCAGGCACGCAAGTACGAATACATATTAGTCACGGGCTAATTAATGTCATGCTTGAAATCGAAGATCAAGGGTCTGAGTGTTCGAGGACGTTACCACCTTTTTGAGTATCGGGCGGCTAAGTCACTAGCTTCACCTATCCGGTGATTCCGAGAGTTAAACCAGGAACTCCGTAAGTCTATCGTATATTCGTATATTCGTATAGAATCAAACATTCTTCCGAAGGCCTTACCTCCCGTGTAGTCCTACCCGCTGTAGGGAGTGCCAGGCATAGTAATCACAGAAACAAACGAGTATATATTTTATAAGACGGACACTTTATTTTCATGTATGTATGGAAAAATCGAAAGTCAAACCGCTCGAGAAACTTACAAACTTCTTTGAGCGTGAAACGTCTAAGTCAATAGCTTCACATATCTTATATTTCCGAGAATCAAACCAGGTATTCCTGGAGTAAATGCACTGAACAGTATTGGAAATAGACACTTCATTTCTCGGATACTAAGGTTGTGATTCAAGCCGATATACAACGTAAACAATATGTATAAAGACACGATTTCTACCGACGGCCTCAATTTCCAAGAAGCCATACCAGCTGTATCGAGAGTACAACTTCGTGTTCAGAGATGCTAATTAGTATACATGTCAGTGACCGGGGCTTTCAATTCATGTATGTATTAGAAGATTGTGTACCAAACCGTTCGAGAACGTTGTCACCGTCTTCCAGAGTCGAACGGCTAAGTCAGTTGCCTCACGTACCATGCGAATCAGAGAGTGAAACAAGGTAATTAGGCAGAAAATCAGCTGAACAATATTTGCAATAGACACCTTAATTCACGGTTTGAAAAATACAGAAGCACGCCAAGCCGTTCAAGATCGTTACCACGTTACTAACGTGGACACCTTTATTCGTGTTATGAAAATTAAGAAAGACAGTCAAACCGTCGGAGAACATTATGAATTGGTACAAAGTCATTCTTGATATTGAATACCGTGCTTTCCGAGATCCCAACTCGCTGTAGGTAGTGTCTTGGTGATTGTTCGCGCAAAAAGAAATGAGTAGACATTACGGCGGAGTGACACCTTATTACCATGTCTGAGTAGTAAATTCGAGAGTAAGGCCGAAGGCGAAAGTTACCAGCCTTCCTGAAAAGCGCACAGCTAAGCCGATAGCTACATGTATCCTGTGATGCCAAGTGAAAAACCTGGTATACCGGTATTAAATCCTCTGAATAGTATTGACGATACGTACCTTCAATCGCGGTAGGAACATCAATGTTGAGTCAAGCAGTCGGAGAACACTTCCAATTGGTGTAAGGACACATTCTCTTTTACCCAATACCTTACTGACCGAGAACCCCACCCCCGCAGTGGCTACGGTGGGCCTTCTGGTCCCATTGCAGTATGGTTATGACGAACCCACGGTTCCCGAACCAAGGCCGAGGTGAGGAAGCACCTTATTCAGGACGTAAGGTGTCCTTGCGCGGAGTATGACGAGAACGGCCCTGCATACACTGGCACCGCTGACACCGGTTCGAGCCCTGGGGAGGGGGCTTCGCCCCCCCCGCTAGTTGCTTGGGTTGGCCTCGAGGGGGCAGTGGTAAGCCCATAACGCGGGTTAGGGGGCCCCGTCATCGGAATGGTGAGACCCACCACGGGTGAGCAGCGTGAGATCACCTGCAGGGTCAGTAAGGATTTAGAAAGGTGCCGGCCAAACCAAGGTTGACCCATAAGGCGTGCAGTCGACAAGCTAATTGGTAGGTGCGTTGTAAGGTGAGCCACGCACTGCGCTGATTGTGCGTATACCAATCCCGCGTCCATGGGGGCCGTGTCGATAAGCCCTAGTGGCAGGAACTGCACGTAAAATCTGCGTCACACGTTGAACGAGAACTCAATCCGCTATAGCGATGGTCTCGCTCCGTTTTCACGTGATCACATCAGTACACATTTTAGCAGAGGGACACATTATTTTCATGTATACATAACGAGATCTCGAGTCAATCCGTTTGAGAACGATATCACCGTATTTGAGAGTCTGACATCAAAGTCAATAGCGACCAGGTATCCCATGATACCGAGAGTCAAACCTCGTATTCCGGGAATTAGTCCACTGTACAGTATTGGCAATGGACTCCACTACTCACGGTATGATTATTATGGCTGAGAGTCAAACCGTCGGAGGGCATTACGAATTGGTATAAAGTAATGCATTTAACGAATACCTTGCCCACCTGAAAACTAACCCGCTGCAGCGAGTGTTTTGCTTAGTGTTCACGGAAACTAATTAGTAGAATATATTGCAGCCGGACACTTTTATTGCATGTATCAATAGGAAGATGTCGGGTCAGATCATCCGAGAAAGTTAACACCTCTTCTGAGAGTGGCATGGCTAAGGCCATACCTTCACCATCCCGGCGATTTCGATAAACATGCCGTGTATTCCGGGAGAAAAGCCGCTGATCAGTATTGGCAATACACAACATTTATTCGCGGTATGAATATTAAAGTAGAGCCGCAACCCGTAAGAGAACTTTACCAAATGGTAGGACGACATTATTCTTACCGGATACCTTATTTTCCGCGAACCTAACACGGTGTATCAGGGGTATAAATACGTATTTATATAAGAATATTTGTATTCATTTTCGGGACGGGCACCTTAATCTCATGGATGAATATGGTGGTTGCCTGTCAATCCGTTCGAGAACGTTATCGCCTACTTTGAGAGTCGCACAACTAAGACAGTACCTTCACCGATCCTGTTATTCCGATTGTCAAAGCAGGTATTCCCGGAGAAGATCCGCTGAGCAGTATTGGCAATAGAAGTCTCAATTCTCGGTCTGAATATTTCAGTAGAACGTCAAAACGTTTCAGATCATTACGAAATGGTATAAATTAATTTCTTTTTGTTTACACAACACCTTACCTTCCAAGAACCTACCCCGTTGGAGCGAGTGTCTTGCTTCGAGCTCACGGATGCAAATTATTAGACGTTTTAGCAGACGAACGAGTAATTTTTTTGTATAAATAGGAAAATAGAGAGTCATTACTTCCGATAACGATGCTACAGTCATTGAGAGTCGAACGTCTAAGTCACTGGCTTCACATATCTTGTGATTCCGAGCGGCAAACCAGGCATTTCGGGAGTAAATTCGCTGTACAGTGATGGCATTAAAATCCCTACTTCCCGGCAGAGATTTTAAAGTAGAGAGTCACACAGTTGTACAACTTTACCTCCTGGTATATATAGAGTTTCACTTTTCACCGAAGGCCGTACCTTCCGCGATGCTAGCCCGCCGTATCGATAGTATAACTTCGTGTGTGGGGAAACACGTTAGTATATAATTTATGGACGTCACCTTGAATTCATTTATGAATTAGAAGATCGAGCTTCAAAACGTTCGAGAACGTTGCCACCTTCTGTGAGAGACGAACCGCTAAGTCTATAATTTCACGTATCCTGCGATTGCGTCAGTAAAACCAGGTAATCCGAGTGTAAATCCGCTGAACTGCATTGACACTAGACACCGTAATTAACGGTATGAATATTAAAGTAGAACAGCAAACCGTTGGAGAACTTTATCAATTGGTATGACGGCAAACTTCTCACCGGACACCTCACTGAATGCGAACCAAACCCGCTGTATTGAGGGTATAACTTCGTGTTCGGAGAAACAAATTAGTACACATTTCAATGACGGGAACCATAGTTTCAGGTATGTATCGGAGGATCGAACGTCAATCCTTTCGTGAAAGTAGTCACCATTTTTTAGAGTCGCACATATAAGTCTGTACCATCACCGATTCTGTTATTCCGATAGTCAAACTTGGTATTCCGGGAGTAAATGCTCTGCTCAGAACTAGCCATACATATCTTAATTCGCGGATTGAATATTAAAATATAGCGTTTCACATTGTCAAAGCGTTACCATTGCTATAAAGTCGAACATTATTCCGAATGGTTTACCGTTCGACAAGCTAGCCCGCCGTATCGAAATTATATCTACGTGTTTAGGGAAACACATTATTATGTAATTTAGAGATGGCACCTCAAATTTATACATGAGCCTGAAGATCAAGTGTCAAACCGCTCGAGAACGTTGTCACCTTCTGTGAGAGTCTAACAGCTAATTCAATAGCTTCTCAAAATTCTGTGATTCAGAGTGGCAAACCAAGTACTCCGGGTGTAAATACCCTGAACTGCATTGGCAATAGACCCTCAATACACGGTTTGAATACTAATGCGGACCGTCAAACCGTTGTAGAAGGTTACCAATTGCTACAAAGTCAAACATTTAATGAAGACCTTATCCACCGAAAAACTATCCGGCTGTGACGAGAGTATAACTTCGTGTTTAGAGAAACAGATTGGAATACATTTTAGTGATGCCACTTAAAATTCATGTATGAATTAAAATATCGAGGGTCAAACTTTTCGAGACCGTTACCACCTTCTTTGAGAATAGAACTGCTAAGTCAATAGCTTCACGTATCTTGGGATACTAACAATCAAACCGTGTATTCCGGCAGTAAATCCGCCGAAGAGTATTGGCAACGGATACTTTAATTCGCGTTTCCAATATTAAAGTAGGACGTGAAACCATTTGTGAACCGTGCCAGATGGTATAAGGTCAAACGTTTTAAAACGACCTTACCCTCCTTGACCGTAATCCGCTGTCTCGACAGTATAAATTCGTGATCAGAGATACATTTTAGTATACAATTTAGTAACGGGCACCTTAATTTAATGAATGAATTAGGAAATCGAGGGTCAAGCAGTTCGAGGACATTACCATACTCTTTCAGATTCGAACAGCTAAGTCTATGTCATACCTGGTACTCCAGGAGTAAATCCGCTGAAGGTTATCCGCAATAGACGCCATTGTTAACTGTTCGAATATTGAAGCAGACCGCTAAACAGTTATTGGAGGATACCTATTGGTATAGACTCAGAAACTTTACCGATAGACTTACCATCGGAGAATATAACCTGCCGTTTCGAGAGTATGACTTCGTGTTCTGAGCACGAAATTAGTATTCATATCAGTGACGGCACGTTAATTTCATGCATGAATTAGACGATCCAGGGTCATTCGGTTCGAGAATGTTACCACCTTACTTGATAGACGCTAAGCTAAGTCAACAGCTTCTCCGATCCTGCGATACTGACAGTCACACCTGGCATTGCGGGAGTAAATCAGCTGAAGAGTATTGGCATTGACACAATAATTCAGAGCATGTATATTAAGGTAGAGAGTCAATCCGTTTGAGCATGCTACCAATTCCAATAAAGTCAACCGCTTTAATCACGACCTTACCCTCCGAAAGCCGATCGCGCTGTTCCGAGATTATCATATGGCGTTCATGGGAACAAATAAGTATACATTTCAAGTGACGGCACCCGTAATTTCTTGCACGAATAAGGAAATCGAGGGTCAAACCGATCGAGAACGTTACCAACTTCCTTGGAAGTAGAACGGTTATGTCAATAGCATCACCTATCATGTGGTACCGAGTGTCAAGCCTGAAATTCCTGTAGTAAATCCGCTGAACAGTATTCGCAAAACACAGCTTAATTCTCGGTATGAATATAGAAGTAGGGCGGCAAACTGTTTGAGAGCGTTACCAATTGGTATAAAGCCAAACGCTTTACTGTAGACCTTACTCGCCGAAGAATTAGCGCCCTATATCGAAAGTACAGCATGGAGTTCAGAGGACCAGACGAGAAATCATTTTAGCGCCGTGCACCTTAATTTTGTGAATGAAATAAAAGATCGATGTACAATTAGTTCCAGAACGTTACCACCTTCTTTGAGGAACGAATGTAGTCAATAGCTGCAACTATTCTGTGATTCCGAAAGTCCAATCAGGTATTCAGCGAGAAGATCTGCATTTCAATGTGAGCATTAGGCACCCTATTTCACGGTACAAATATTAAAGAAAACAGTCATATCGTTGTAGCACATTACCAATTTGTCGAGTGCAAAACCTTTAAATGGAGTCCATACCATCCGAGAAGTTGTCACTCTGTAATAAGTGTATAACGACGTACTCAGGCAAGCAAATTAATACACATTTTAGTGACGCGCACCAGAATTTCGTGCATGAATTATAATATCGATGGTCAAACCGTTCCAGCACGATAGCACCCTCTTAGAGTGCCGACCGGCTATGTCAATATCGTCACCTATCCCGTGATTGCTAGAGTCAAACGCAGTATTCCGCGATTAAATACGCTAAACAGTTTTGCAATATACACCTTTCTTTATTCACGGTATGAATATTAAAGTAAAAACTCAAACCGACGGAGAAATTTACCTATTCGTATAAAGTCAGCATTCTTGTAAAATTCCTGGCTATAGGAAAACCTAAGCCGCTGTAGCGAGTGCCTTACTTTTGCTGTCGTACAGCACATTTCCGCATATAAATATCTAAATCGAAAGTCAAACCGTTAGAGAAAGGGACCACCTTCTCTGTTAGTCGAAACGCTAAGGTAATAGGGAGTGAATCCGTTGGACACAATTGGCAATAGACACGTTATTTCTCGATTTCAATATTATAGTAGAGCGTCAAACCGTTTGAGAGCGTTAGAAAATGGGTATAAGGTCAAACGTTTTACCGAAGGCCGTACCTTCTTCCACGTACCTCACCCTGATCATCGAGAGTATAAATTCGTGTTCAGAGGATCAAATTGATGAATATTTTAGTAACAGTGGCCTTATCTTCATTATGAATTAGAAGATCAAGTGTCAAACCGATAGAGAATGTTACCACCTTCTTCGTGAAAAGGCACATATAACACAATAGTTTCACCTATCCTACGATTCGTACAGTCACACTAGGTATACCTTCATTACATCCGATGAATACTATTGACAATATACTCCTTAATTCTCGGCCTTAATGTTAAAGAACATACTCAAACCGTTTGGCAATGTTAACAAATGATATAGAGTCAGACGTTCTACACTAGGACGTACCTTCCGCGAACATCACCCGCTTCATCGAGTGTGTCAGTTCGTATTCAGAGGAAGAAATTAGTCTTCATTTCAGTGACGGGAGCCATAATGTCATGCATGAATTAGAAGATCGGGTTATCAAACCATTCGAGAACGTTCACACCTCATTTGAGTGTTGAACGGTTAAGTCAGTAGCTTCTTCTGTCCTGTGATTCCGAGAGTAATGCCAGATATTCCTGGAATAATCCGCCAGAGATTATTGACAATTGCACAGCTTATTTCACGATACGAACATTAAAGCAGTGCATCAATCCGTTCTAGAGCATTACCTATTCGTATAGAGTCAAATGCTTTACCGAAGACCTAACCATCCGTGAATCTAAGCCTCTGTATCGGGCGTACAACACCGTGTCCAGTGAAACAAACTACACAACATTCTAATGGCGGGCACCATAACTTCATGTATGAATAAGAAGATCGAGCGACAAACTGTTAGAGAACGTTATCACCTTCCTTGAATGTCACACTTCCAAGTCAATTGCTGCACCTATCTATTGATTCCGAGATGCAATTCAGGTATTCCAGGAGTAAATGCGCTGAACGGTATAGGTTCAATGGTTGGTCTCAAACGGTTTGACGTTTTACATTTCTATTCCAACCGTGAGTTAGAGTGTCTATTGGCAGTACTGTTCAGCGGATTTACTCCAGGAATACCTGGATTGACTGTCTGAATCCCTGGACTGGTGAAGCTATTGAGTTAGCCGTTCTAATCTCAAGGAAGGCGATAACTTCCTCGAATCGTTTGACGCTCGAACATCTTATTCACAATGAAACGAAGGCCCCGACACTGAAATGAATATTAATCTCTTTCTCTGAACCAAAGTTACACTCTCGATACAGCCTGTTAGTTTTTTTTTTTTTTTTTTTTTTTTTTTTTGGAGGGTATGATCTTCGGTAAAGCGTCTGACTTTATAGCAATTGGTAACGTTATGAAGCGGTGTTACGCTCTATTTTAACATTCAAACCGTTATCTCATATGTCTATTGCCAGAACTGTTCAGCCGATTTACTTCCGTAATACATAGTTTGACTCACGGAATCTCGGAACTGGCAAAGCTATTCATTTAGCCGTTCGTCCCTCGCAGAAGGTGGCAATGCCCTCGAGCGGTTTGGGGCTCGATCCTCTAATTCGTACATGAAGTTAAGGTGCTCGTCACTGAAATGGTGACTATCTTCTTTCTCCGAACACGATGTTATACTCTTGATACAGCGAGTTCTCTTCTCGGAAGGTAAGGCCATCGATAAAAAGCAGGACTATATACAAATTGATAATGATCTCCGACAGATTGACTATGTACTTAAATGTTCATACTGTGAATTATGGTGTTCACTGCCTATATAATTCAGCGGATTTACTCCTACAATGACTGGTTTGACTCTCGGAATCAGAGGATAGGTGAAGCTATTGACTTAAATCTGCGAAACCCAAGGAAGTTGGTAACGTTCTCGCAAGGTTAGTTCTCGATATTCCTATATATACATGAAAATAATATGCCCGTCTGCTAAAATGCCTACTAATTTGATCACGTGAAAACTAAGGAACACAATCGATGAAGCGGGTCTGCTTCTCGTAAGCTAATGCCTTCGGTAGAATATTTGCCCTATAGTAATAGGTAACAATGCACAACTCTGCGACACTGTAGTATAAAATTTATACCGGGAAGTAGAATGTACGATGCCAATACTTTTCCGTCGATTCAGTCCCGGAATACCTCGTTTGTCTCTCGGTGTCACAGGATAGATAAAGCTATTGACATAAACGTTCGACCCCCAAAGGAGGGGATAATATCCTTGAACGGTTTGACTGACGATTTTGCAATTTATACATGAAAATTACATATCCGCCAGCTAAAATGTGTACTAATCTGTTTCCGTGATCACTAAGCACGGCAGTATCTAAAGCGTGATATATTCTAGTACTGTACGGTATTCGGTGGAAGGAATAACTTTATACGAATTGGTAACGTTCTCCAGTCGGCTTGACCCCCTACTTCAATATTCTTACCGCGAATTATGGTGTCTATGGCAAAACTGTTCTGTTTCTTTTCTCCAGAAATACTTTGTGTGTTTCTCGATATCAGAGGATAGGTGAACCTATTCACATAGCTACGCGACTCGCATAAATGGTGGTATCGATGTTGAATAGCCTTACCCTCGATCTTCTTATTCGTACATGAAATTAACGTGCATGACACGAAAATGCAAAGTAATGAGTTTTTCTGAGCAGAAAGTTATACTCTCGATGCGGCGGGTTTGTTTCGCGGTAGGTATGGCTTTTCGCATAAAGTTCGACTATATAGCAATGGGTAAAGTTCTACACATGTTTGGCGCTCTACCTTAACATTCATACCGTGAACAAAGATGTCTGTTACCAATAGTGTACAGTTTGTTGAGTCTCGGAATGCCTGGTTTGACTATCGTGGTAACGTTCTCGAATGGTCAATCTTCTTATTCATAAGGAAATTAATGTCCCCCTTACTAAAATGTTCTGCTAGTTTGATACCCTGGACACGATGTTATACCCTCGATCCTGCGGGTTAGCTTCTCGAACCGCAAGGGTTTCGATAAATCGTTTGTCTTTATGGCAACTGGAGAAGTTCTCAAACTCTTTAAAGCTCCACTCTTATACTCATACCGCGAATTAAGGTGTCTATTGCCAATACTGATCAGCGTATTTACACATGGAATTCCGGTCCTGACTCTCGGAATCAGAACTATAGGTGAAGCTATTGACTCAGCTATTCGACTCTCAAAGAAGGTGGTAATGATCTCGAACGGTTTGACACTCGAACCTCTAGTTCATATATCAAAATAATGTATGTCTCTGCCATAATGCCCACTAATTTGTTTCCCTGAGCACTAAGCATGACACTCCCTAAATCGCGTTTTATTAAAGGAAGGTAACGATTTCGGTAAAAAGAATGACACTGT
>NW_027470968.1:0-30691 GCF_051020765.1 Lasioglossum baleicum
TAGACACGATTAACAGGTGAACGTGTTTCTCTTACGAGCGCACGAATTTCAATGGCTTCGCGACACTCGCGTCTTTTTTCCTCGATGCGCGCGCACGCGCTGCGCAGTAGCCGACGAATCCAGCACGCTTCTGCGCAACGCAAACAAATATGCACCGGCTGGTATTAAACATTCGCGACACGCGGCTCGATTAACATTTAATTGGCCTAATTATCCCATGCCGCGTTTTAAGTCGCCGTGGTAGCTTATAGCGGGTTGTTTTCGATTCCTCGTGCGTGTAGATATGAGATAGAAACCGAGCTAATGTTTGGTAATAGGAAATTGCTGGAATATATATAGGTTAGGTTTTGCAGGGAGAATTTTAGGTTGTTCGGAAAGTTGTTTCGGTTTTCAATGACAGAGGAATAGCATTTTTGTATTTAAATATAATTATATAGAAAATATAATATTATGATATTTACCTCTAAATATTATATATAAAATATATAAATATAATAATTGTATAAAAGTAATTGTATCTAATTGTATTTTTTCGCACTTAACTTCAAATTTTAGAAGGATGAAAAACGAAATTACTTTTCGAACAACGAAATAAAAACACGTATTCTGACGCTGAAACTCTGAAATTTCACGTTTGAATCGTGTTTCGTAAGCGAATCATGTAAATAAGCGATACTCGCGTTGATTTCGCATCTATGAAAATCGTTACTTTGAATTTCTGTCAAAATACTTTGATTTTATTTTTGCACAGCCAATTTCAAATTTAAATCGAATAAGAAAAAGAAATTACTTTCCGAACAACCGAATAAAACATCGGATAAATGTCATGTTCGAACGAAGCTACCAATTGATAGATTTGTTTGGAATAGAATGTATATATATGTAGGTTATGTTTACTAGAATATATGCGCGCGCAGTGTGTTAGGTTTTACGTGGAAAATAAAACGTAGAATAAAAGTCGTACACGAGTGAAGTTACCAATTGCTAAATTTCTATGGAATAGAATATAAATATAGGTTAAGTTTGCTGGAATATATGGGCCCGCAGTAGGTTAACTTTTTGGAAAATAAAATATCGAATAAAAGTAATACACGAGTGAAACTACCAATTGATAAATTTCTATGAAATAGAATGTATATATATAAAGTTTGCTGGAATATATGGACGCGCAGTAGGTTAGATTTTACGTTGAAAATACTTTTATTCGACGTTTTATACGACGTTTAACACGGTGTGAAGGGGAGCTCAAAGTGTAGTAATCTTTTCTGCTTCTTTTTCTTTTTTTTTTATTTATTGTCATTAGACACTCGTCTGGAATTTTTCGAACGAAGCTATCAATTGATAAAAGAAATTGCTGAAATATATACAGGTTAGGTTTTACGTGTAAAATAAAACGTCGTATAAAAGTAATACACGAACGTAGTTACCAATTGATAAATTTCTATGGAATAGAATATATATAATAATATAGGGGGTTATGTTTGCTAGAATATACGCGTGCGCAGTAGGTTAGGTTTTACGTGAAAAATAAAACATCGAATAAAAGTAACACGGTGTCAAGGGAAGCTCAAGATATAGTAATCTTTACTGCTTCGTTTATTTTTTTTTTTTTTTTTATTGTCATTAGACAATCGTCTTGAATTTTTCGAATGAAGCTACCAATTGATAAAAGAAATTGCTAAAATATATATTGGTTAGGTTTTACGTGTAAGATAAAACATCGAATAAAAGTCACGCGATGTCAAGGTATAATAATCTTTGCCGCTTCTTTTTTTTTTTCTTCTTTTTTATTGTCATTAGACGATCGTCTGGAACGTGTATTTCACTTTGCATGTAAATTTTCATTTGCAATTCAGAAGAATGTTAAACGTTGAATAAATAAGGACTGGACTAAAGCGTGATACATAGTATGTTCTCGTATATGAGTTTAAGAGATAGTAATATTTTTATAGAAATATTTTTAACGCGATATAAAATTTGTAATACGACCCGTTAGAAGAATTTTCTTTAATTCAACACGCGATTAGTCGTTTTTGTCGCTATATTCACAGCTCATTGCTTTTATAATCTGTTGTTATAATCTGTACTTGTCATTAGATTAATTTAACGATATTTGTATAGAGTTATCTCTTAGACCCGTGGCTTTAGGATGAATTTCACCGTCGGATCTTACGAATTAACCTCGAATCTTCGAATTCATCTTTTCTCTTGACATTGGAATTAATTTTCAATCTCGTATCTCGCGAATTAACCAGCGATACTAGCGCCAACGCGTCACTAACTCGTCGAGCGCAAAAATCTCGTTCAAAATAAAACAAACGATTATAAATAATAAATAAAGAATCGTATAATAATTAACGCGAATAATTATTTTTATTTGTTATATATATATTATATTTTTAATTATTATTATAATAATTTCGATCATTTGTATCTCGCATATCGTTGTATTATCTTAAATTTGATATGTTAATTAATATAGGTCTTGAAAATTTTCTTTCAAAATCGCCTTTCTAGTGCGAAGGGATAAGTTTAATCTTATCTATAATAATTACGGCATCGTGATGCACTTACGTTTACGTCACGATTCCGATAACAGAATATTTCTATATTCAACACTCTTCTGAATTTATAAATTCAGCCAACCAAATGGCACGCGATTATTTCTCTGTGAATTTAGCCAGAAGGTGGATCTCGGGAATGAAAAAAAGAAAAATGACGAACGAAGATACAGTGTGTGGGCATTGGTCGTGTGATTCAGGCTCGAAATCCGAGGTTACATCCTTATTTGAAACGAAATTCTACCAGATATTTCTCTAATAAGCATTTCGTTATTTTTTTTTAATTACGTAAGATGCTATTAGGTTGTTCGGAAAGTCATTTCGTTTTTTCAATTTAGAGAATCTATTTGTATTTGTTCACAGTCAATTTTACACTTCAGCTGGAAGAAAAAAAAGAAACGAAGTGAGTTTCCGAACGACCCAATATTTTTCCGAAAATTTTTAAATGAACCTGTGGTTCACGCTGCCAAATTGAAAAAAAAGTCCGTGGACCATTGTACCATTGGTGGTTCAGTGGAAATTCGGTGGAAATACGGTGAAAACCTGGTCATTCGAAAATAATTAGGAATTATTTTAGGATGTTATTTTCGAAAAATTGGATTTTTGACTGTCTAAGGCTTAGACTAAGATTACTTTCTCGAAAAAAAAAAGAAATCTAGAAATTGATAACACCAAAGTTACCGATAAACAAATGTTGTTGTTTTCTTTTTTTTTAAATTATACTTTGAATTTTGCAGGCTTTTTGATGGACGAAACGCAAATCAATGAAGGTTTTAAAAAAAAAGACCTTTGACGGTATATGCAGAGATTTTTGCGAAATTTGAGAGATTGATACGCACATATCAGATGTACAAATCTTTCTAAAAATATTATATATTGCAAGCTGCAAGGTACATGTTATATAAATATCTCGAGTATCGATTAATTTGACATTTATAAGTAACTTCTTCGAGATCAATTGAAAAATGCGAGTATACCTTATGAGTATAGAATGTTATTGCAAAATGTAAACGAAAGGATTTGCACAAAAGTTTGGATTAACTTTGAAAAAGTTGAAACTAGTGAAATAAAATTAGAAATTATAAACGAAATTAAACGAAGCTTCTTGTATATTATTTATTATATTTAAAATATACCGTAAACTATACTTTAAATATTAAAATTTAGTAAATTATCGCTCTGTAAAAAATACAGAGTTCGATAATATTGTTATACTATTAAAAATTAAACGAAATTTACCATAATCTATATTTTAAATATTAAATTTTAGTAAACTATCGCATTGTTAAAAATACAGAGTTCGATAATATTGTTATACTATTAAAAATTAAACGAAATTTACCGTAAACTATATTTTAAATATTAAATCTTAACAAACTCTCGTTCTATTAAAAATACATTGTAATACAATCGAACCTAATCAAAGCTTCTTCATATTATTTAATATATGTAAAATATACCATAAACTATATTTTAAATATTAAATTTTAATAAATTATCGCTCTGTCAAAAATACAGAGTTCGATAATATTGTTATACTATTAAAAATTAAACGAAATTTACCATAAACTATATTTTAAATATTAAATTTTAATAAATTATCGCTCTGTAAAAAATACAGAGTTCGATAATATTGTTATACTATTAAAAATTAAACGAAATTTACCATAAACTATATTTTAAATATTAAATTTTAGTAAACTATCGCATTGTTAAAAATACAGAGTTCGATAATATTGTTATGTCAATAAAAATTAAACGAAATATACCGTAAACTATATTTTAAATATTAAATCTTAACAAACTCTCGTTCTATTAAAAATACATTGTAATATCAATCGAACCTAATCAAAGCTTCTTCATATTATTTAATATATGTAAACTATACCATAAACTATATTTTAAATATTAAATTTTAATAAATTATCGCTCTGTCCAAAATACAGAGTTCGATAATATTAATAATAAAATTAAATAAATAAATATTAAAAATAAAAATTAAAATTAATCAAAATATACCGTAAATTATACTTTAAATATTAAATCTTAAACTATCTCTCTATTAAAACTGCATTCTAATACCAATCAAACCTAATCAAAGCTTCTCTACAAACGTTACAATTTATTCCAAAACCTATAATATTATTATACAAACCAAATACCATTCATAACAAAAATACTTACCTACATCTCCACAAAACTAATAAAATCCAACTCACAAAACAACTTACAGAACATGCGTTGACATATCTGACAAGTCAGTAAAGATTGTTCCACAAGAAAATATGTAACTCCTTGTATATTTAATGATTCTTTTAACCCTTTGCACTTTAATCTTTAAAACTTTTAAAACTTTAACCTTTGCTATTTAATCAGCTTCCAAACATCGATATTAATCGATGTATCAAATTTAAAATTATGGAATATCTAGATAAAATAATCCCATTAAATATCGTTAATTAACCCTTTGCACTCGAGAGGCGACTGTCAGTCACCATAAAATTTTGAAAGCCATATTAATTACTATATGAAATTTAAAATAATACAACAATATGCGAGATATCGCAATCAAATAATTTGACGTGTTAATTATTATACGCTCCTTTATTTACCACTCAGAAGAATAACATTAGTTTTATAGCAAAAAATCTGTAAATTTCTATTCTTCTATAACAAAAAAATCGTCGAGTGCAAAGGGTTAAAATATCGACGATTTAAAATAAATTTTTTTTAAATAAATAAATTAACGATTTAAAAAATCGTTAACTTTATGGTAGAATATTTTCGAATTACTATTTTTCCGTAACGAAAAAAAATCACCGAGTGTAAAGAGTTAAATCAACAGTAGACTTTAACAAGTAGACCTGTTCGCATAATAGACCATGAACAGAAGCGAGCATAAGAGATGCAGGGATCTTATGTCCGTTGATTACACGTCATTATATACGTCAATCAGCATCGATGCTGAAGAAGTAAAGCGTGAACAACCCAACAAAAGTACAAAAGTTTCGCGGCTATAGCTTGTAGGTCATTGGCTCTCCGGTTAGCAGATTAACTATCGCGTTATGAACTTTCTGTCCGAGCTTTCTTTCTTTCTCCGATACCAAACGCGTTTCAGATATTTATATCCAACGAACTTTTAACGTTGAAAGGTAGAAGAGATGTGTTTTTGTTCTTTTTTTTTTCCAGTTTCTTTTAGATCGTTTTATATAGCGTTTCAACATTTTTTTTTTTTAGAGAGTTGTTGCTCGTCTTGGATACGAATATATTATCGGACATATTGCAATTTACGAGATGTAATTAAAGATAGGAGGAATAAGTAAGAAGGATGAGTATGATGGAATGATTATTAGATTTTACGAACGTGTCATGCGTTGATGAAGATTACTCGGGTTTTATGTTACTTTTAGAAGATTTTGATAGGAAGTATTAATTGGGAATGTTGTTTTTAATATTTTTCGAACGAGATATTGGTTATTTGTAATGTAGTACGATATTTTGGGATTTAAATTCCTTTTTTTGAATATTTGGAGAGTTTAAGAGATTTTAATTCTAGAATCTTTAATTTGTAAATATTAAGAATTATTTTGGTGTTTAGGTATTTTTAAATTTTATATTTTATGTATAAAATATGCTAATAGGAAATGTTGTCTTTAATATTTTTCGCACGAGATATTGATTCTTTATAATATAGTACGATATTTTAGTACTTAGATTCATTTTTTAATATTTTGAGAGATCTTAATCATTGTAAATGTTAATAATTATTTTGGCGTTTTGGTATTTTTGAATTTAGGTATTTTAGGTATTTGTAAATGTGTTTAACATTGAGATGAATTAAACTAGGTTTTACATCATAAGCATCATTTTACATCATTTGAATGTTTTTAAATACTTTAAGTAACTCGTGTGTCATATTAATTTTTATATTATTATATTATTATTAATTTTTATATTACGATTTAAATATTTTAACAACTCGTGGTGTTCCATATTTGGTACTCGGATATTCTGAATATTCTAAGATACTCACCTACTTTTAATATAAAATATTAAACTTAAAATACAAATATTAACACGAAATATTAAAATATAATTTAATTCTTTATATTAAAATATAACTTAATATTAAGGGTCATTAATATTTAATATAAAGTGCTAATATTCCAAACTAGTCGTCCACTTTTAATATAGAATATTAATTTTAAAATATTAAATTATATTTCAGTATTTCAAATTTAATATTTTATATTAAGAATATACAAATACCTTGGAATTTTTTGTATTAAAATATAATTCAATATAAAGGATTAATATTCCAAGGTACTCGTCTACTTTTAATATAAAACATTAAATTTAAAATATTGAAATATAATTTAATATTTTAATATTAATATTTCAAATTTCATATTTTATATTAAAAGTAGACGTGTACCTTAGAATATCAATTGCGACAGTCAATACTTCACATTAAAACGTAATATTTCATATTAAAACCTTCGAATATTAATAAAAACAAAACTAGAGATATTTTTTAACATCCCAAAAGTCTCGAAGCCTATTCAAAACAGTAACTTAAAAAAATAAATAAATAATAAAAAAACAAACATATCTGCAATTTTTTCCATATTTTTACACCTCGTGTTCCAAAATTTCGAGTTTCAAAAGCAAGAAAGCAAGCATCGAGGACACGAATGGATTCCCGATCGAACACAGAGTGTTCGAATACAATGTTGTTCACATTGATACCGCAGCCGAAGCCTTTGAACCGTGGTTCGTCATCAACCGATAACAAGAGAACGCGTTTCCTTCATTTACTATCGAGTTAAAAGACCCGATTAAAAGACCCAGCAACCCAGTTACACCTGCTGACATAATTAGCTTTGCGTCACAAAAGAATAGCAAGAGAAAAAAAACCAGCAATTTCTATGCGTTTCGCGTGGTTTCGAAGTGGAAAAACAACGCTTGAAATACGGTTCTCTGCTCTCGTTTTATCATCGTGCTCTCGTTTTATCATCGACATTGTTTTATTCCGCTATTTGCATACCAGCTTCGCCGCGCGATGAATAAAGAAAGTAAAGAAAATTAATCGCCGCGTTTATGAGCGAACAAGTGAAACGAGCAACTATGCGAATTAATTCGAATCTCATTACAGATAACGTGCAATTCTTTCCGTGAAATTTCGCGAGATTTACGACTGCAAGAATGTTTATTGAATTATAAAAGTTTTGGATTTAAAGGTATTTCTGTATTTTTTGTAATTTTCTTTGTCTTGAAAATTTTTTTCAGAATTATTGTATTAATTGAGAAAAGAGTGTTATTAAATTTATCCGGTTTGAAAAATCATCGTTCAATTTTGATAACTGTTCACTTTCATCTTGCAAATTATTTTATAATTTTTCTATCGGTTGAAAAATGTGTTAAGGTTTAAAAAATTATCACCCGAGTTTGATAATTGTTCACTTTAGTCTTGCAAATTGTTTTACAATTCTTCTATCGGTTCAAAAAAAAGGAATCTTTCAAATTTCGAAATCATCATCCAATTCTCTATAATTGTTCACTGTCATCTTGCAAATTCTTTTACAATTCACCTAATGGTTTAAAAAAGAGTTTTATCCATCAAATTTAAAAGCTCATCGACCAATTCTATATAATTGTTTATAATAGATAATTGTTCTTTTTAATCTTGCAAATACTTCACAATTCTTCTATCAGTTCAAAACGAGTGTTATTAAATCTATCAAATTTAAAAAATCATCGCCCAAATTCTGATTAATTTTTCACTTTCGTCTTACAAATTCTTTCACAATTCTTCTATCAATTCAAAAAAGATTATTAAATCTATCAAATTTAAAAAATCATCGCCCAATTCTGATAATTTTTCACTTTCGTCTTACAAATTTTTTCACAATTCTTCTATCAATTCAAAAAAGATTATTAAATCTAACAAATTTAAAAAATCATCGGCCCAATTCTGATAATTCTTCATAATAATAAATTGTTCATCTTGAAAATTTTTCTATAATCCTTCTATCTATTCAAAAAAAGTGTTACAATTTTTAAAAATCATCACCCAATTGTATAATCATTTACTTTCATCTTGCAAATGCTTTTACAATTCTTCTATCTATTCTATCTACAACATAATTCTTGTAAATATAATCCAAAAACCATGTAAATGTAATTTAAAATATAATTGTTCATAATAGATAACTGTTCACTTCATCTTACAATTCTTTCGCAATCCTTCTATCAGTTAAAAAAAAAAGTGTTAAATTTTAAAATCGTCGCCCAATTCTGATAACTGTTCACTTTCATCTTGCAAATTCTTTTACAATCTTCTATCTATTCTATCTACAACATAATTCTTGTAAATATAATCCAAAAACCATGTAAATGTAATTTAAAATATAATTGTTCATAATAGATAACTGTTCACTTTCATCTTACAAATTCTTTCGCAATCCTTCTATCAGTTAAAAAAAAAGTGTTAAAATTTAAAAAATCGTCGCCAATTCTGATAACTGTTCACTTTCATCTTTTAAATTCTTTTACAATTCCTCTATCGATTCAAAAAATTCGCGAATGAAGTAATTCGTGTATTTTCTTCTGGTTTGGAAGGAATTTCTCATGTGTACCCGATATGGGTTCTTAGCTTGTTAATGGAGACAGAAAGGTTGGCCGTAGTGATACGTGGGTACCATCATTCCGTGCAATAAGGCGTGACGTTACGAAAGGGTGTCTAGTGACGAAACAATAGCCATCGACCGCGGAGAAATTTCCCCTTGCGAATGAATGTTACCTCTTCCACTCGTACCTTTCCTTCCGACACCTGCTAAGCTATCGGCAGACGCAAAAAACCGTCATTTTAAATCAGACGACCTGACGCAATCCAACTGTCCTCTGCGATAGCTCTTCCACTCGGAATCCGACTCGCTGTCACTAAGTGCAAACCTGTATCCTGAACTGTCATACTGAAAGGTAATGCTAGTACCTAGGATTTTTTAATTATCATCAATCGTAGTAAAGGGAAATTTGATTAGAAAAATTAATAGATATTGTTTTTTTAGAAATATTTAATTTTTGTTAGAATAATTTTTGCGATAACTCTAATTTTTACAATAGAACAATTATCGTCTTGTGGTAAAGGAAAATTTTATTAGAAAATTTGAGTACTGTTATTTAGAAATATCTAATTTTTATTAGAAAAATTTTTACCATAGGACAATTATCGTTTCGTGGTAAGGGAAAATTATATCAGAAATTTGGAAACTGTTATTTTAGAAATATCTGATTTTTATTAGAAAAATTTTTACGATAACTCTAAATTTTTACAATAGAACAATTATCGTCTTGTGGTAAAGGGAAATTTTATTAGAAAATTTGAGTACTGTTATTTTAGAAATATCTAATTTTTATTAGAAAAATTTTTACGATAGGACAATTATCGTTTCGTGGTAAGGGAAAATTATATCAGAAAATTTGGAAACTGTTATTTTAGAAATATCTGATTTTTATTAGAAAAATTTTTACGATAACTCTAAATTTTACAATAGAACAATTATCGTCTTGTGATAAAGGAAATTTTATTAGAAAATTTGAGTACTGTTATTTTAGAAATATCTAATTTTTATTAGAAAAATTTTTACGATAGGACAATTATCGTTTCGTGGTAACGGGAAAATTATGTCAGAAATTTGGAAACTGTTATTTTAGAAATATCTAATTTTTATTAGAAAAATTTTTACGATAACTCTAAATTTTACAATAGAACAATTATCGTCTCATAGTACAGGGAATTTTATCGGAAAATTTGGGTACTGTTCTTTTAGAAATATCTATATTTATGAATGATATTTTTACAATAGGACAATTATTTCGTGGCAAAAGAAAATGTAATCATAAAAATTAAATATTTTGAAAATAACAGCATCTAATTTTACTATTTTTACAATAGGTAATTATCGTCTCGTGACAAAGGGAAATTTCATTAGAAAAATTAAATGGATACTGTTACTTTAGAAATATCTAATTTTTGTGAGAGAAATTTTTACAATAGATAATTATCATTTCGTGTAAAGGAAAAATTAATCAGAAAAATTAGATATTTTTAAAATAGTAGTATCTAATTTTACTATTTTCACAATAGGGTAATTATCGTCTCGTGACAACCAGAAAATTTTGAATACTGTTATGTTAGAAATATCTAATTTTTATTAGAATAATATTTGCGATAACTCTAAATTTTTACAATAGTGTAATTATCATCTCGTGGTAAATGGAAATTTAATCAGAAAAATCAGGTACAGTTATATTGGAAATATCTAAGTTTTGTTAGACAAATTTTTACAATAGAACAATTATCATTTCGTGGCAAAGGGAAATTTTATCCGAAAAATTAGATATTTCTAAAAATAACAGTATTAATTTCACCACTTTTACAATAGAATAATTATCATCTCGTGGCAAAGGAAAATTTTATAATAAAAATTAGATTAAAATAAAACTTGGATTAATCTAATTTAATAAAATTAGATTAAAATAAAATTTGGATTAATCTAGTTCAATAAAATAAGATTAAAATAAAATTTGGATTAATCTAGTTCAATAAAATAAGATTAAAATAAAATTTGGATTAATCTAGTTCAATAAAATTAGATTAAAATAAAATTTGGATTAATCTAATTCAATAAAATTAGATTAAAATAAAATTTGGATTAATCTAATTTAATAAAATTAGATTAAATAAATTTTGGATTAATCTAGTTCAATAAAATAAGATTAAAATAAATTTTGGATTAATCTAGTTCAATAAAATTAGATTAAAATAAAATTTGGATTAATCTAGTTCAATAAAATTAGATTAAAATAAAATTTGGATTAATCTAATTTAATAAAATTAGATTAAAATAAAATTTGATTAATCTAATTTAATAAAATTAAATTAAAATTCTGAAAACTGCACAATCTTTTGCAGACGATTGGTTTCTCGAGATAGATTGGAATGGAAGCTCGGTTTAGATAGCCGAGAAGAAGTAATACACGACACCCTCGATAAAGGGGCCCCCTTATCACGCGCGATTCTCTTCAATAGAAATCCTGCTGAACCTAACAGTGTAGTAGGATACGAGTGACAAGCTAATGGCCAAGTTGCTGTAATTTAACGTCTATTACGCTTAATGTTGAACAAAGACCAACGCAGCTCCTATTTTCAAACGAATTGAAAGTCATGGTGGAACACGAAGATGATTTCGTGGACGTAAATCGCGAGATACAAAGTGAGAGTTTTATCTTTCAGAAAAAAAGATCCTTGAAAATTTTATCTATTCTCTCTGTTTTCTCTTTAATTAAAAAAAAAAAATATATATATATATATAATATTAATTTATATTATATACTTTTTATAATTGATATATATTAATTAATTACACTGTGCAAGAAATTTTAACTTTCGTTTTGTAATAATCTACCTATTATTTTTATAAATTTATAAATATAAATTATAAATTATAAATTATGAATTATAAATTATAAATTATAAATTATAAATTATAAATTATAAATTATAAGTTATAAATTATAAATTATAAATTATAAATTATAAGTTATAAATTATTATGATATATAATTATTATAAATTATAAAAATTTATAAATCTACCTATATATTTTTGATTTAATTTTCTTATTTTTCATATTTGTGAAATACAAATAGATCTATATAATATAAAATATTAAGTATAATATATATTAAAATAATAAAAGGAATACAACGAATATTTTAAACTTCTTCTTTTAAGAAGAAATTGCGATGTAGAATTTAATTTAGTAATAATTTAATTTAACTTTGCATATCTCATAATCATCGAAAGTAATAAATGACTCATACGCGATAATTTGTCGAGTAATCTGTAGAAATTGCCCTTTCTCGTTTCAGTTTCTTCAAAATCTGGGCAAAGTTGATAGAACTGCGGATGACATATTCGACGAACATTCTGCAGAACTTCATGTACAGCAGAATGCCGCGAATAGATTGCAAAAGGAGTTCAACAATTACATCAGGTGTGTTCGAGGTAAGTCAATTGAGAATAAAACCGATTATACAATTTGAATATCGAATATTAAAATCATACAAGCGTAATTTAACACGGAGAAATTAAACTCCTTTTCTAAATTAAAATACTTCTCTGGAATTCGATAATATTGACATTAATATTTAATATTAATTTATTAATGAAAGACATTAACATTTAATATTGATATTAAATATAATATTTAATAATTAATAAAAAAATATCGAATAATGAAATCAATTAAAATACTTCCCTTATTTATCTGTGTTTACAAAAGTATATAATTCAAAAATTGAATTCGATAATATCGACTAATAATTAAACAAAAATATTCAATATCGAAATTAATAAAGTTCTAAAAATTCTAAAATTTCTCAATGCAATGAATTAAATTCGGGAAGAATCGGTGATCATATTTATTAATAATTAAAGTTAAAAAATATCGAATAACAAAGTCAATAATATTAACGAAAAATATCGCAATTAATATTCTAAAATTTCAAGCTCCTTTTCTAAATTAAAATACTTTCCTTATTTACCTGTGTTTATAAAACTATATAATTCAAAAATTGAATTCGCTAATATCGAATAATAATTAATAAAAAAAATATTCAATAATGAAATCAATAATTAATAAAAAATATCGAATAACGAAGTCAATAATATTAACAAAAAATATCGCAGTTGATATTCTAAAATTTCTGGAAACAACGAATTCGTTAATTATCAAAACGTTGTATTGTTAATTTAAAAAATCAAAGGAACGGAAAAAGTTAGAAACGCAAGAAAATAACAGTGAATAGATTCTTTCCTCACGTAACATTTTTTACAACGCGTTTTATACCGAGAGAGCTACTAAAAACATGTTTACCCCAACCGCTTATTTTGTAATGCAAATATGGAGGACACTTTGAGTGTCTAAGAAAAATTAAAAGAGCGAAGAGGTCATTTATTTTCTTATTATAATATCAGCAAGTAAAAACCTGCTTGTTAATAATATCCGCAAAGACAAACCTATTTTCCGTGTAACCAAACCGTATTTAATAAACGTAAATCTGTTAAAAAGTGTATTATTAATAATTCATAACGAATATTCGTGTATCATTAAAAAATAGAGGATTAATAATTAATTTAAAAATTAAAGTAAAATAATTTAAACGTTTGCACTCGAGTTTTTCGTTTAAAAAAATAGTAATTTGAAAACCTTCTGCTATAAAATTGTCGATATTTTTAAAATGATAAATATAAAATTGTATGCAAATTAAAATTATTTTACTTTCATTAGTTAATTTCTCATTTTAATTTATTTTTTATTTTATATTTTATATATCAAATTTTTTATTTTTTATTCTATATTTTATACATCAAATTTGTTATTTTTTATTCTATATTTTATATATCAAATTTTTTATTTTTTATTTTATATTTTATATATCAATTTCTTTATTTTATATTTTATATAGGAATTTTTTTATTTCTTATTTTATATTTTATATATAAAATTTTTTATTTTGTATATTAATTAAAATTGATCATTAAGATTTAATTAAATGAGTAAAGGGTTGAGATAATTTTGTAATATCTGAATTTAAATGTTGAAAATAATAATTCTGATGATATGAAGGTTCGACAAATTTGATTTGAATAGTTTATTTATTTGTGTATTTATTCGGATGTGAAGTGTAAGGAATATTGCAGCAACGCGTGTGTTGAAGCAATAAATAAAGCCAGGCGTGTAAAGCAAACATTTATAATACACAAATTAACAGATCCGTGTTGAAAATGAGCCATAACCTTGGTTTTTCATGATCTAATCCGTCTTGTACAAACTTACTATGTTGCTTGATAATAATCTATCGATGCGAAATATTATTCAGTATCCTATGAATATATTTCAAACAAAATCAACATTTTTACAATTTTTACCAAATATGAAATTTGTAAATTATACGTTCCTCCTTTTCCTAAAATAAATATTAGGAAAATTAAATTTATATGACACTCCAAATATCAATAAAAAAATCATCGTTGTTACGAAAATGATCGATTATTATTTTTTTTATATTTCCAGCCCAAATTTTTTATTTTTTCCTTTATTTCTTTATTTTTTCTTTATTAAAATTTCCATCATTTTTATATATATTAAACGTGAAATTTGTAGATATTACGTTCTCTTTTTCTTAAAATAAATATTAAAAAAATACTTGGAAAGTTAAATTTATATAAACACTCCTAATATCGATAAAAAAATCATCGTTGTTACGAAAATGATCGATTATTATTTTCCTTTATATTTGCAACCCAAATTCTTATTTTTTTCATTATTTTTTAATTTTGTCTAATTATTCTATACCCTATGAACCAATACAAAATAAAATCACCATTTTTACATCTACCAAATGTGAAATTTGTAAATTATTCTATTCTCTTTTTCTTAAAATGAATGTTATAAAAATATTAGGAAAATTAAATTTATATTATTATTATTTTCTTTTATACTTGCAGCCCAAATTCTTTATTTTTTCTTTATTTTTTTAGTTTTATATTTCTGCCTATAATTACGAAAATGGTCTAAGTCATATATTTTCCTTTTATCTTTTTTTATTAATTTAGTTAAAAATAATCTGGCGTGAAATAAATAATAAATTCATTTTTAAACACTTCCATAATTATGGGCACATTTATATAAGTTCAGAATTATTAATTATGCTGATTTAGATAAAAATAAAATTAAATAACAATAAAAACATCGTCGTTTAATAACAACAAAATATTGTTTAATAACAATAATAATATTGTTGTAAAATCGCGTAAGAAATATGGAATATCTTTCTAAAATAATTCTGGAAGACGCTGTTCTGCACTATGTTTATCGAAGTAATCGTTGACGACCTTGATTTACGCTTGCATTACAAGTTACCCGAAATAGTAACTGCTGGACTAGATTCTGAACCAGTATGATGAGAACCAGTTTTCGTACCGGTGAATATAAATGAGTTTTCGTTCATTCGAAAATGGTATTACAAAAATCTCGCGCTCATCTCTGGCCAGTGAAACTGGCATTTAATATTATCACTTAACGTAAAAGCATTTTACTCTTCTATTTACTACTTATTTCTCTTTGTACAATTTTTTTTTTTACAAAGTAGAAAATATTCTGTGTAAAAAGATACAGAGAATCGTGGAAAGGTTTCTAGTAAATATATCTAGTGACTAAATTGTTTGGTAATTAAATGAAGCTAGTAAATATCAGAGTTTGGGAAATATTTGTAAATATATCTAGTGACTAAATTGTCTAGTAACTAAATAAAGCTAGTAAATATCAGAGTTTGGAAATATTTGTAAGTATATCTATTGAATTATCTAGTAACTAAATAAAGCTAGTAAATATCAGAGTTTGGAAAATATTTGTAAATATATCTAGTGACTAAATTGTCTAGTAACTAAATAAACCTAGTAAATAGGGTGTGGAAAATATTTGTAAGTATATCTAGTGAATTATCTAGTAATTAAATAAAGCTATTAAATATTACTAGCTTAGAAATTACTATACCTTTAGTTTGGGAAATATTTCAAAGTTAATTCAACAATACTCAAAAAATATGATAAGTGTCTTTATTTAATTCATTTATTTAAATAAAAATAAAGAAGGAATTATCGCGATTATACAATATTTGTAGTTACATTATAGCTAGATACTGTAAATTTATTTTTTCAAGAATTCGATGATTCCCTTATGTTCTTCGTTTCATTATCAATCGACTGTAAATTTATTTCTTTAAGAATTCGATGTATCCCTTATGTTCGTCGTTTTAGTATCAATCGATTGTAAATTTATTTTTTTAATAATTCGATGATTCCCTTATGTTTTTCGTTTTATTATCAATCGAATATATTATTATTTTTAACAATCTTCCGTTACTTTAATCATTTCCAATAAATCGCATTGTTTATTACAACCTAAAATCACCTATTATATAAGCTATTATCATTATTATTTCACGATTCTTAATTTTAATAACTAACTTAATTTTAATAATTTTAAAACGACGCACGCTCTTACACTCTCCATCAGCATTTAAATTATCTACGTTTCGATCCATTTATTTTTTTATTTATGATTCCCTTATGTTCTTCGTTTCATTATCAATCGATTGTAAATTTATTTTTAACAATCTTCCGTTACTGTAGTCGTCTCTAAAATATCGCAGTGTTTATAACAAGATAATATCACCTATTACAACCCATTATCACTATTACTTCACGATTATTAATTTTAATAATTTAAAACAACGCACACGCTTATTCTCTCGATCAGCATTTAAATTATCTACGTTTCGATCCATTTATCATTTTATTTATGATTCCCTTATGTTCTTCGTTTCGTTATCAATCGATTGTAAATTTATTTTTAACAATCTTCCGTTACTGTAGTCGTCTCTAAAATATCGCAGTGTTTATTACAACCTGATATCACCTATTATATAACCCATAATCACTATTATTTCACGATTATTAATTTTAATAATTTAAAACAACGCACACGCTTATTCTCTCGATCAGCATTCAAATTACCTACGTTTCGATCCATTTATTTTTTTATTTATGATTCCCTTATGCTCTTCGTTTCATTATTAATCGAATATATTCTTATTTCTAACAATTCCCCGTTTCTTTAATCGTTTCCAAAAAATTTCAATGTTTATTACAAGATAATATCACCTATTATAACCCATTATCACTATTACTTCACGATCCTTATAATTTTAATAATTTTAAAACGACGCACACGCTTACCCTCTCCATCAGCATTTAAATTACCTACGTTTCGATCCATTTATTCTTTTATTTATGATTCCCTTATGTTCTTCACTTCATTATCAATCGATTGTAAATTTATTTTTAACAATTTTCCGTTCCTTTAATCGTTTCCAAAAAATTTCAATGTTTATTACAAGATAATATCACCTATTACAACCCATTATCACTATTACTTCACGATCCATATAATTTTAAAACGACGCACGCGCTTACCCTCTCCATCAGCATTCAAATTACCTACGTTTCGATCCATTTACTGTTTTATCTATCGATACCTAATACACAAACCACTGTTGTTAAACGGTTTTACACGAAGGTAAACACGTAACGACGAAGGTTTTACTGGAAGTGTCGCGAGGCACTTTATCTGAAGATACTTCACGCCTCTTTTGCACATCGCAGAACACTTCACGTGGAATCTTCACCTTGTTGGTGTTTGTGTTAGTGCTAGAGTGTTTCAGTTGCTCTATGTGTGTGTATATACGCTTGGCTAGTCCATTAGCCATAGTTCTTCTTTCTAACTACTTGCATTCGTATCCATGTTACTTATCACAAAGTAGATTATGTGATTTTGCTAATTCTTTGCTTAATTTCTTCTTCCAACCTCGACTTTTTCCCTGATTAATTAGAGAAGAGAGAAGCTGCTTACTTTATTCTTCTCTTCGTTATTCTCAGTCCTAAGGGACCAACGTAGGCCAAACGGAAAATTCAATATCAGTCCCAAGGGACCGACGTTGGACTCAACGTTTTAAAAATTAAGAGTTCTTCGCGTTGGAGCTATTATTTTCACAGTTTAAGTCATCGCGAGTAATCCTTTTTTACGTTTCAGTTTTGTTACATAAACATTGCATCTATTTCCTGACAATTTAACGTATATTAAGAAAAAAAAGAAAGACCGTAGAGAGACGTAGGGCCCCAAGAAGAGAGGGCCACCAAGAAGTAGAAGAAAGTGTGCGAGACGTAGGGCCCCAAGTGTGTCGAGAACTGACATCGCATAGTCTTCTATCAGATCCAGTAACAATTAACGTCGTTTTCCAATACATTTTTCAAACTGACTTATTTAAACGAAACGAAAGAATTTAATCGACGATATAGTCGCCGTTGTTTTCAACTACTCGTGCCTGACGCTCAGGTAGCATCTCGATCCCTCTATCGTCAAATTCTCGCGATTTTCATTCGAATAATTCGGTCGAGGCATTTTTCACGCACTCTTCGTTATCGAAACGTTTTCCGAGAAGAAGATTTCCCAAGGAACGAAAGGAAGGATAATCGGAAGGGGAATACGAGGAGAATACGCAGGTCCAGGGAGAACTTCCGATCGGAACTCGCCTAGTTTTTCCACTGTGATTCTCGCGGCACGCGCTCCTGCGTTATCCCGACGAAGAATCACGCCCTTCCGATTAATCAGTCCGGCTTGTTTTTCTCTCAAACCTCCGGCTAACCTTTCCAATCGTCCACCGTACACTTCGGAACAGCGTCTTCACCCGGAGCACCGCAGATATTTTTCCCAGCCTCGTTTGCTTTTCTTCCAACTGGAACTCGCGAAGCGTGCAATGCCGAACACGCTTTTCATCCGGCATCTTTTTAACCCTAGATTCGCGAAATAAAACAGTTCGATCGCAAACTTTTCGCGGCGAAGCTTGTTAATTACTCTTCGCACTTTCTCTGTGTATCGCGTGTTTGTAGATTCCATCGATGAAGTCAGCGGCAAGCGGGATTTTAAACGAACGCTAAAAAACGACATTAGTTATTACCAGACCTGATATGTACACTTTTATTCTGTAAATGGCTAAATGTAGTTTGCATTAGAAAAGTTAATAGCTGTGTAATCAAAGACTGGACTACTAAGAGAAGAGTATGTAAATTTATGTATGAAGTAATATACCTAATTATATCAGTGCAAATCACTTCGCTGTCTATGATAGTTGGAAGACAAAGTTACGAGTAGAAGCTAAAGAGTTATTGAAATAGATCCAACTTGTGGCATACTATGGCATATTAAGCATCGCGAAGAAAAGAATATCGACGCGTTTAGATTACAATGGAGGATTATTCATACGCTTTGCTATGATATAAATATCTTATGACATACGATGCCACGTCAAAATAATTTAACAACCTTCAGATTATAATGACTTCTAAGCTATTAGTTTTAAGACATAAATAGGCACAAAAATTTTATATGAAGTTACTTTCAGTGGTTAATTATAATCACTATTACAGCTACCATGCCTACAATTAGTATTAGATTGGTGCATATGAAATGTCGGATTTTTTTACACGCGAACGTTTGTCTTCCTGTTTTCGTTACACTTTTGTTTTTGGCATAACCTCGTTTATAGTCGTACTGTCCATTGCCAGAGTCACGTTTCAACAAAGCAGATTTTCTCCAAAGTCTTCCCTTTTGTTATTTCATTTGAATTTTATACCGATACGAATCTAAACGATATTCGTATAATTTTTTTCTACGAGTATAAACTTGGTAATAACACTGCAAAAGCTGCACGCAACGTAAACCAAGCGTTTGGGGAGAATACGGTTGATGATCGAAAAGTGCAGCGTTGGTTTGAAAAATTTAGGTCCGCTGATTTTTCGCTACAAAATGATCCGCGTGGCAGACCCAAAACGTCTGTGAAAAATGACGATCCGAAGGCATCGGTGGAAGCGGATCCAACTGTATCCACGAGGGAACAGGCTACCAGGATGAAAATTCACCGTACAACGATATCGCGACGTCTTTCTGAAATCGGCAAGGTGAAGAAAATGGATAAGCGGGTACCGCAGGAACTAACCGAGCGAAATAAGCTGGATCGGTTGAACGTGTGCTCATCGTTACTATCCCGATTTCATCGAGAGCCATTGAAATACGAAGTTTCGCAGCACCCAGCCTATTCACCGGATCTCTCGCCAACCGACTTTCATTTTTTTAAACATTTAGAACCGTTTTTACGAGCTAAACGGTATGAAAATGAAGACAGTTTGAAAAATTCGATATCAGAGTTTATCGATTCTAAGGATGAGAATTTTTTTAAGACAGGCATCTGTGCTTTAAAGTCTCGTTAGGAAAAGTGTATCGAAGCGAATGGCGCATATTTTGATCGAATAAACAGCTTTTGAAAAAAGATACGCAGTTTTATATATTTACTTAAAAATCCGACGTTTCGTATGCACCAACCTAACATTTTCAATTTTAAAAAGTCACTCGATTTCACTTTGTAGGCTTATATACATTGATGCATAAATGTATGTAAAATTAATTTCAGAATTAATACTTCACTTTCTCTCGCAACTTCTTTCTCAGCTTCTAACTCTTTTGGAAATAAACTTAACCCAATTACCCAGAACACTGTGTGTGAAATGGCAATAAATTTTGTTGCACGCAATGAAGAAGTTCAAACGTGCTTCGCCGTTCTTCTTCTTCGATTAACCGAAACGAGTATCGCAAGTTTATAACAACCAGAGCCAATAGAGAGGACCCACGTGTGACTTTCCTCAGGAAACGACAAACAGATCCAAAAACAGACAAAAAAACAAACACTTTCGAATAAAAAAGCCTCTATTTTTCCCACCACCAAATCCTCTATCAAACAATCGCAACATACTCGAACCAAATTCCAGAAAATCATCAAATAACACTGACAGAACCGTCAACAGCCACGTATCATCCAACTTTGTTAACACTAATCCTAATAAATGACGGTTTTTGAAACTGTCATTCGAAATTCCGCGAAAAGCCACTTATCTTCGCGATTTTTCTTCCAATGCACGTACAATCGATCTTTCAATATTTCCCTTTATTTCATTTTTTTAAGATTCTACTACTTTCTTATTTACCAGTCATTTTACCGTAATAGATTTAACCCTTTGCATTCGAGAGGTGCCTCTCAGTTACCATAAAATTTCGAGGACCCATATTAATTAATATACCAAATTTAAGATAATATAACAACATACGAGATATCAAAGTCAAGTAATTTTACGTGTTAGTTATTATATGATTCTTTATTTACCGTTCGAAAAAATAACGTCAGTTTCATAGCAGAAAATCCGTAAAT
This sequence comes from Lasioglossum baleicum, assembly GCF_051020765.1. Classification (NCBI taxonomy): domain Eukaryota; kingdom Metazoa; phylum Arthropoda; class Insecta; order Hymenoptera; family Halictidae; genus Lasioglossum; species Lasioglossum baleicum. The sequence goes on from NW_027470968.1 coordinate 21,510, forward strand.
TTCTACTCTTCTGTAGTTCAAAAATCATCGAGTGCAAAGGGTTAATATTAATCTTGCCTACTTCTAAACAGAAACGAAATAAACACTTCACAATCCTAACGGAACTATTAGATCACCCCATAAGTTCGTTCCAGTTTCTACTTTTACTACTTAAAATAAAACGTCGAATAAATCTTAAATTATTTTTCAAAAATTCTAGTCGTCCTTTTGTTCCACGACTTCTTCCTATTTCGTTGATAAACACGTTAATTATCGATATAGTATATAAACTGCGAGGAAAAATGTAAATAACTCCGTGGAATGAATTTATTGGACAACCTAACACTTCCCATTCGTAAAGAGACATCTTCGAGTGGGATTAAAAAGAATACGCAACGAATTTATCACTCGACCGGATAGTTAAATCGAAAAGCACTCGCATAAATAATTCAAAACTGCACGAGAAACTTGTACGAGAGGTTGGCTTTTCGATGGAATCAATTTCTTTCTGAAGGTTGTTCACCCGACGAGGTGAATTTTCTCATAAAATCGAAGATCTCGATCTGTATGGAGCAGATCCTGCGATACGTAGTGTATAGAGGTTGGGAATCGTGTGTGTCGAGGATTGACTGGAAAAGTGGTTTGCCGATGAGTTGCGCACGCGTCACGGGTGAATGACGGCTAGATAAATAACCTGGCGGACATTAAATAACGACCGTCCTTTCTGCGCAGGTCCTGCGCCACACTCGTCGAAACGTTAATCGTTGAGAGAAACCGTTTCCTTAACCCTTTGCGTTTCGAGGAATTTTTCATCGTGGAGAATAACAATTCGAAGCTTTTCTCGCGTCTTTTAACAATTTTTTGATACCTTAATCCTTTGCATTCGAAGGATTTTTGATAGTATTCGAAGCTTTTTTCGTGTCTTTTATTATTTCATGGTGAAGAATAGTAATTCGAAGCTTTTCTCGTATCTTTTATTTTCTTGCAATGAACAATAACAATTCGAAGCTTTTCTTGTATCTTTTAAAAATTTCTTGATACTTTAATCCTTTGGACTCGAGAATTTTTTCGTAGTGAAGAATAGTAATTCGAAGCTTTCCTCGTATCTTTTATTTTCTTGCAATGAACAATAACAATTCGAAGCTTTTCTCTTGTCTTTTATTATTTCATGGTGAAGAATAGTAATTCGATGCTTTTCTCGTATCTTTTATTTTTTCGCGGTGAACAATAACAATTCGAAGCTTTTCTCGTATCTTTTATTTCTTCGCAATGAACAATAATAATTCGAAGCTTTTCTCGTGTCTTTTAACGATTTCCTTATACTTTAATCCTTTGAACTCGAAGAATTTTTTTGCCTTGGACAGTAACAATTCGAAGCTTTTCTCATATGCTTTATTATTTCGTGGTGAAGAACAGCAGTTCGAAGCTTTTCTCGTATCTTTTACAAATTTCTTGATACTTTAACCCTTTGCATTCGGAGAATCTTTTCGTAGTGAAGATTAATAATTCGAAGCTTTTCTCGTATCTTTTATTTTTTCGCGATGAACAATAACAATTCAAAGCTTTTCTCGTATCTTTTATTTTCTCGTGGTAAAGAATAGCAATTCGAAGCTTTTCTCGTATCTTTTATTTTTTCGTGGTAAAGAATAGCAATTCGAAGCTTTTTTTGTATCTTTTAACGATTTCCTGATACCTTAATCCTTTGCATTCGAAGCTTTTTTCCTATCTTTTATTATTTCATGGTGAAGACTAGTAATTCGAAGCTTTCCTTGAATCCTTTATTTTTTCGTAGTGAAGAACAGTAGTTCGAAGCTTTTCTCGTATCTTTTATTAATTCATGGTAAAGAACAGCAGTTCGAAGCTTTTTTCGTATCTTTAATTATTTCGTGGTGAAGAACAGCAGTTCGAAGCTTTTCTCGTATCTTTAATTATTTCGTGGTGAAGAACAGCAGTTCGAAGCTTTTCTCGTATCTTTTATTTTTTCATGATGAGCAATAACAATTCGAAGCTTTTCTCGTACCTTTTAACAATTTTCTGATACCTTAACCTTTTGCATTCGAAGAATCTTTTCGCGATGGTCAATAACATTTCGAAGCTTTTCTCGCATCTTTTAACAACGAAACAAGAAAAGTAAAGCATGTGTTTTGGATTTGGATCAGTTATCTCGCAATAGAACATTAAAAAATCCTCGATCTATTCCTCATTTTCAAAAATCAATTTAAACCCATATCTAAATTTTCCAATTTCCAAAATTAGATAAAAATTAAATAATAATTAAATAAATAAATAATTAAAAATTATAAATTAAACCTCCAAATTCATCCTTATACGACTGGTCAAGATAAATTTCATAAATTTTGACTTTGATTCTCTCGAAACAAAATTAGCCAGGATAGTTTTCAAATAACGAACAAAGTTTCCGTGGTTGTAAATTCAAATTTCAGGAATTCTAGGGTCCCAGTGCTAAATCCACCCTTAAATCCCAAAATCCCTAAACAGTTACGTGATTTAGCATCGTAAGAGAGAATAAAGTTCGACTTGTTTGGCAGATGCGGAGGATTTTACCTTCAAACGCTGCATCGAGTTTCTGAATCACCTTTATTCCTCGGCATTGTTTCGCGGTTTTACCATATTGTGGGAAACTGTTTACCATTGGCTGAAATTCAGCCTTGTTATGCCCGAGGCAAGCTGTCCCAGTTTCAAATACGCTCTTTTTCTCAATAGCAGTAATCGCGTGAAGCTTATTTTTCACTGTCAAGAATTAAACGATCTCAAAGCCGTTAGAAAGAATTATGAATGAGACGGAGAGTGAATAAGACTCGCGTAAAACGCTTGTTAGAAGCTTTTTTCAGTGAAATATTCTTTAAGCACGGTTGAATTATGAATATGTATAAGGTGAAAAGGTGAACAGTGTTCGTATGTACTTTTGAAACCTTGGTATCAATTGGATTTTAATAAATTAGGTGTGTTAGTGTATCGTTAAAATAAGTGACGGAATATTAGTAAAAATGGATTCATATCTTCTAGGATCTTGGATTCTTGAATTATTAAATTATTAAGTTATTAAATTCCTGAATTCTTGTATTCTTGGATTTTTGAATGCTTGAATTATTAAGTTATTAAATTCCAGATTTCTTGAATTCTTGGATTCTTGAATTCATGGGTTCTTGATCCTTGAATTATTAAATTATTAAATTCCCAAATTCTTGAGTTATTTAATTCTTGGACCCTTGTATTATTAAGTTATTAAATTCTCGAATTCTTGAATTATTGAATTCTTGGATCCTTGGATTATTAAGTTATTAAATTCCCGAATTCTTAAATTATTGAATTCTTGGATTCTGGGATCCTCGAATTCTTGAATTATTAAGTTATTAAATTCCAAAATTCTTGGATTCTCGAGTCCTTGGGTTATTAAGTTATTAAATTTCCGAATTATTGAATTATTGAATTCTTGGATTCTGGGATCCTTGAATTCTTGAATTATTAAGTTCTCGAATTTTTGATTTATTTAATTCTGGGATCCTTGAATTCTTGAATTATTAAGTGCCCGAATTTTTGATTTATTTAATTCTTGGATCCTTGAATCCTTGAATTATTAAGTTATTAAATTCCCAATTTCATGAATTATTGAATTCTTGAATTATTAAGTTATTAAATTCCCGAATTTTTGAATTATTGAATTCTTGGTCCTTGAATTCTCGAATTATTAAGTTATTAAATTCCCGAATTTTTGAATTATTGAATTCTTGGTCCTTGAATTCTCGAATTATTAAGTTATTAAATTCCCGAATTCTTGAATTCTCGTATTCTTGAATTCTCGTATTCTTGAATCCTTGGATTTATGAATCCTCGAATTCTTAAATTCTTAAATCTTAAATCTTAAAAAGAAAAATAAATTCTTGAATAATAATCTCGGTGAAATAGATTGTTTTTTTTTCCATATTAAATAGAGTCTACATATCATAATATACAGTAGATATATATCAACTAAATTTCTACTTCCTGTATATTAATTATAATCGTGTCAGTACATTTTAAATTAAAACATATATACATATATATATGATTACATAAACTGTTTTACATTTGATGACTGTACAAACTATTGGTATAGCATTGTGATTTATTCGTGTTTTAAGTTTGTGTATTTGTCATCCTCGATATAATGCTAATTTAATACATAAATTAAATCAGTTAATAATCAAGTCCATTTATCTACTATTGGATCTGCTGTTACACTATAATTAAATTGAAATATTATCGCCACCGCAGGGCACCTGCTTCTTAGCATAATTATACACCGATAGAAATTAATCAAGAATGCTCAATGCTAACGAAAGAAGTATATTCTACGTTATAAATATTTATCGAATTGTGATGATTTTTAGTAATAAAATTTTTAAAATTCGTTAAGAATACAAAATAGTAATTACTACTAACGATAAATTTTCTATCAATTGTTATTGAGATATTAAATAATATATAGAAAAGAAAATGTTTGTCAAAGGTTTAGGTTAGGTTTGGGTTATTAACAAACAAAAATGAAAAAAATACTTTTATTGCTGCATAACTTTTAAGATATCAAATTTATTAAAACACACAATTAACGTTATCGAATATTATATATTTATAGGTTAGATTACTACTACATTTGATACAATACTATTCTTACCACCTTTCTATTCTTACCAATTTACATAATCTTCTAATTTTTCTAAAATATTTCATACGTCTCTAACTCCTCTCTAAAAACTCAAACTTCTTAATTCCATCGAACAAAGCATTCGCTTTACCCTGAAACCAAGAGTCGTATCTTTCCATGCGACAAACTGATTAATGGCTTCTAACCGAACCGTGCAAAATATCCCTAGAACACGTGTCCCAAGCCACGTACGCGACGCGGAGAAAAGATTCGGAAAATAAGATTTCGTCATATTTGACAGGCGGTAATAAGGAAACGGCGGTGGTCTTTCAGGAACGTGCCGCTTTCGTAACTTTCCACGGAAATCCGTTTCTACGCCGATGCGTTTTACCTTTCGTTTTATCAGCACGTAACAGCATTCGCACGTAAATACCCGCATGCGCTGTACCAGCGGTTGCCCAACGTGAAACCTGTCGATCGAGCTCTCGACTTTCGCGATAAATCGCGTAAACTCGAATGAAACAGCCATTGCTACCCCCTTGCGGCCAACGAACGAACCTCGTCGAGAAGTTTCCGAATTTTGCCGACCCTGAAACACGCGCTGGTCTTCAAAGAAACGAACACTTTATTTTTAACACTAGATTTAAGGAACCCGTGAATTTGACGAATTGAATTTATTATTCAAAGCATATAATGGCAAAATAATAACGAATCGATGTTAGAAGGCAATATTTTTATCAAATGCAGCGTTTCTCTTACTGGTGGTCACGGGTGACCACCGTGGCGCCTTAGTAACGGTTCGACGAAGATTACGGCACGAATTGCAAAAAAAAAGAAGGACGAGCGTACCTGGAACGAAAATTTTGCAGGGAATGTTAGAAAAAAAATTCCAAACTATTTGGGTGAAAAATTGCTAAAAATAAGACCAAGAAGGTGACCGCTTATTGTCCGGATTGTATCGGTGTGCCGCATTTATGTTTCGAGCGCTTTAACAAAGCGCACCGTTAGATGCAAGATTTATTCTAACATTTTGTTATTCTTTATTATTGTAATAAAAAATTTTAATCGTTCGATAGGGCACATTTTATTTCAATGTATCTTCTATACATCGGCCATATTCAAACACGCTAACTCTCGATTTTCATTTAGTTTTTTACAATTGTAAAAAGTCGAAAGGCTCCGGTCACCCATGGCCACCATGGCAGTCAAAGTGTTAATAGATTTAATCAACTTATATTAAATTTGTTAATATCGTAATTGTTTTTAAATTAAACTCGTGGTCTTATTTTTTAAGAAAATACGTAGTTTTCTTTATCCGGAAATCTGACATTTTACAAATTATGGTAGAAAATCTCCGAATTACTATTTTTAAAATTAATTATTAAAATTACCGACTGCAAAGGGTTGTAATAACAATAATTGAACTGTTTATTTAGAAAGTGGTGTAAGTCTTCTTTTAAAAATTCAATCTTCTCGAAATCAAGGAAATTGGATTTATACCGCTTTGTAAATAAACGGTCCAAATATTGGGTTGCTCGGAAAGTAATTTCGTTGTTTCCCAACAGAGGGCCTAATAGTATTTTTTCGCAGCCAACTTCGCGCTTAAGCCGCGTAATCGAATACATTTCAACAGTCGATATAGCAAGGCTCGTTTGTTAAAAATTTCGTTCGATTCTTCGCGATGGTTTTCGTTCGGTGCCCTGTCGAAGATGGAAAATCGAAAGCGGCATTTTCGGCGTGTTTTACTCTTTTACCATCGAAAAGGTAAAAATGCGGTTCGAGTGGGGCGAAAATTACGCGACGCGTACGGAGAAGATGTATCCACCGAACGACGATGCCAAAATTCGTTTGCAAAATTTCGTTCGGGCAATTTCGATGTGAAGACGCACCGCGTTTCGGAAGGACGGTTGAAGCCGATGAAGAGAAAATAAAGACGTGCATAGATGCAAATCGGCGAATAACGACTCGCGAGATCGCCGAGAGGTGAAATTTCTCGAATTCGATCGTTCGTGATCGCGTGAAACGTCGCTCTGAAAAAATCGTGTCTCATTTTCACCAAGAAAAAACGAAATGACTTTCCGAACAACCGAATAAGTAAGGTTAGGTTTGTCAAGTTCTCTTCATTTCTGTAATAGCTTGTTACCTTGCTTAAAGAATCGTAAGAAAAACTGTACAGTATCTGTCACCAAGCGAAATTTCATGCTGAGAATGCATATGCTAATCGAGAGTTACAGAGGTCTTTTGCCAGTTTTTTGCTTCAGTTTCGATGCTTGCCAAGATGTATTATGTCGTTACACGAGATATTAACGTTCGGAAGGATGTTATGAAATGCATGCGAAGATTCAAGGATGATTTTTTTCTCCTATTTGCAATTTATATTTATATACTTACACTTGTAGGATTTATCCAGAGGCTTGTATTATATGTAATAAATTTGTTCGTGTGATAATGGACTAATGATATTGCTTGAAATGTATTGCAGTTTGTAAAGGGGATATATTGTATTTTTGTGCAAATTTGAAGTTAATACTAGAGAGAAGAATATTACTGAATATTAATAAACATTTGTAAAATAATTATGATTTATTATCCTTGCAAATTATTGATATCATGATTTTTTCTTGTACAAATTATAGTAGTATCGTAATACTAGAGAGAAGAATATTGCAGAATATTAATAAACATTTAGCAAATGATTATGATTTATTATCCTTGCAAATTATCGATATCATGATTTTATCACGTATAAATTATGTCATCATCTTAGATGACACGAATTAAAATAAAATACTGCAACCGATGCAAACAAATATTATTTAAATAAAGATATATATATTTAATACTATAAAACATATCAGAAGAAGCCACGAGTTAAATTTTATATTAAATTAAAAATTTGAAAAATATTTGTAATGGATTTTAGTTAATATTATACAATACAAAATTTGCAATAAAGTTGAGAAGAAATTAAAATAAATTCTTAATGCACCTTTACCTTTATCACGTATAAATTATGTCATTATATTAGATTACACGAATTAAAATAGAAATCTACAATCTATACAAACAAATATTATTAGGTTATTTGGAAAGTAATTTCGTTTCTTCCTAACAGAGGACCCAATTATATTTTCTTACAGCCAACTTCACGCTTAAGTCGCATAAAAAAGAAATAACGAAATGACTTTCCGGACAACCTAATACTTTAAATAATGAAATACATATATAATACTATAAAATATATATCAGAAGAAGCCACAAGTCAAATTTTATATTAAATTTAAAATTTGAAAAATTTGTTTAATTGATTTTAGTTAATATTATATAGTATAAAATTTGCAATAAAGTTGAAAATAAAAATTCTTAATATCTACAAAGCCTTTTTACCTCTCGTTAACTTTAACGTTCTCTTATAGGTTATGAATCTATCTATCGAATAGATTCGAATAGTTCGAAGATTGTCGTATCTCGATAAGTGAACGCGGCTTACAAGTGTAAGTGGGTTAATAAAGTAATTATCCTTAATTACGTGTTCGGAGGAAAAGAAAAAAAAAATCGGCATTCTCGTTTCCCGGGAAAGTGAGAAATCGATGTAAAGGAAGTTTCAGCCGGGTGTTTTTGGTATTTTCTTTCGGTCACGCCTATTCGTTTAATTAAGAGCTCCGAACGACTGCTGGTATCCTACGACTGGGATAAAAAAAAAGTAAAAGGAATTCAGCGATCGCATGCAATGCAACCTTGGCGTTACTTCGAACAACAAACCCGGTATCACGCGATTCTACGTCACGTTTTAAAGACATCGAACTTTCGGTTGTCCTTATGTAAACAGAGCCACGATCTTCGAAACGTTTTTACGCGAGTTGCTGTGCTATATAAGCGTAGATATAGCGTTTCTTCTGTTCCTTTCGAGGTTTATCTGTACTATCCGTGTCGAAAAAGTTTTCTAGCAACTTTGAACGTTAGATTCAGAGGATATCGAGTCTTTAATGCAATAACTGTACGATATTTAAATAATAATTTAACTTTTTAATATTACAAGAATATTTTATATTTCTTTTTTTTAATATTATAATAATATTACGATAGTTTTATTATTTAATTATAACGTTACGTTGCGATACTGTCGAAACTGAAAACATTGTTGATACTTTGTACAAGGGGAAAAATTTACTATCCGTGTTGAAAAAGTTTTCTAGCAACTTTGAACGTTAGATTCAGAGGATATCGAGTCTTTAATGCAATGACTGTACGATATTTAAATACCAATTTAACTTTTTAATATTACAAGAATATTTTATATTTCTTTTTTTTAATATTATAATAATACTACGATATTTTTATTATTTAATTATAACGTTACGTTGCGATACTGTCGAAACTGAAAACATTGTTGACACTTTGTACACGTGAAAAAATTTACTATCCGTGTCGAAAAAGTTTTCCAGCAACTTTGAACGTTAGATTCAGAGGATATCGAGACTTTAATGCACTGACTGTACGATATTTAAATAACAATTTAACTTTTTAATATATTATATTATAATTATATTATAACTCT